>NW_012151663.1:1522705-1550894 GCF_000956105.1 Propithecus coquereli
CTTTCTAGAAGTTGGTGAACATCACGAAAGCTGCCAACCAAAGTGTGGAGGTGCCACAAGTCCAGAAAAGACGCCACATCCATGGAGCTTTAGCGTAAGCTACAATGGCAGCTCTCCCACGCTCACTCTCTTGGCCTTGAACCCGCCTGCTCTCGGACACGCACCCTCTGCTGCCCGCCTCACAGTCCCCGTCACTGAGTGAGTCTTGCCGTCACTTCCCACACGAGACGCAGCAGCCCTCGAGACCGTCTGCATGCAGGGTGCAGGCCTCCTGTGAGCACCCGGACCCTAGCAGCGCCCTCCAGTCGGAGCCACCTCCATCGTGACACGCGGGGCTCACGCACCCTCTGCGTCAGCCACCCGCATAACCAACGGTCTTCTTCGGCTGCCCGCAGCGTGGTGCGTTGCTGTGGTAGATTTCCGAAGGCTGCAGCGGAGACGTCACAAAACCCCTGTGTGCGCTTCAGAATCTGACCTCTCTCGTTGAGGCTGGATCCTCCAAAGCTGTCATGTCCTAAAATGAATTTCCTGCATGATCCGCTTTCTTCAGAAAATGTTTTTCTCTAGTCCCCCTGCTCACGCTGCACTGACCGGCCTTTCATTAGGCCATGAGGGTTCTGTGGAAAATGCAAATTGTCTAGGAAATTCTCCTCTTTCCACGAATAGTTCTTTGAAAATTACATGTGGGGCAGAAACTGGTATAATCCATGAGAAGAGCCAGAATAGCGAAAGATGTTATTTTTTTACTGATGAGGATGTAGGACGAAGCAATTCCTGCACGTCACGCCGCGCCGTTTCGCAGTCTGTCCGGCACTGCCAAACTCAGTCTAAACCTCAGGGGAAAGTCATTAGAAGGGATATGATTAAAACAAGCTCTGCATAACAAAGCTATTTCTGTCCCTGGAGATAGCCCGCTGTAAGTGAACTGCCACATGTATAGAAAATACTCTGCCTGTAAACACATACGCTTTTCTCTAAGACCGATTAAAATATGATCAATATTACTAGTGAAGCAACTAAATGAAATATTCACCAAGGGAGAGAGGCAGAAAAGGACACGGAGATGTGGGGGAGGGGTGCTGGTTTTAGACTGGGTGGTCAGGGAAGGCCTCTCTGATGAAGTGACATCCAAAAGAGCCGAATGAAGGGAGGGTCCTAGGATCATCTAGGGGAGTCCAAAGGGACCAACTGGTGCAAAGACCCTAAAGCAGAAAGTTTAGTTAGTGTGGTAGAGCAGGAGTCAGCAAACTATGGTCCACTGCCTGGTTTTATAAATAAAGTTTTACTGGCACATTTGTTTATTCACATACTGCCTATGGACGCTTTTGCTCTACAATGGCAAAGCTGAGTGGCTGTGACAGAGTACGGTCAACAACCACTGGCCGTCTGGCCCTTGCAGAAATTCTGCCAAACCACCGTGTAAGATGATGAAGGAGGTACATGTGACCAGGAGAGGCAGGCGGGCAGAGGCAGATCATTTAGGGCCTGGAAGGGTAAAACCACCTGAACACCCAACTACTCATCAAACAAAAGACACGTTCCCAAGGCGCTAAGAGTACAGATATTTGCAAACCAGGGTTCAAAGACTTCTCTTTGCTGACTCAGTCTAGGGTACCTGTCTGACCTCTGCTTTATTTCTGGGGCCCCGGGTTCTCAGCCTTTTTTCCCATGTAACAGGGATGTGCACATCTGAGAGGCTCCCAGGGACACACTAATAATAGGCCCAGACATAGGAGGAGATTTAATAAAATTGTAAAATGAACATTCAAAATAATAATTATATGCTACAAATTATTTTGATACAAATGTGATATTTTAAGGTATGTCACAAGACACAATGAAACGACTACCACAGACTCTGTTTTCTAGAATTTTTTTCAGTCAAGTAAAATTCCCCAAAACAAATATATTCAAAGACCTTGCTACTCGAAGTGTGGTCCAAAGACCAGAAGTACCAGCATCACCCGGGAGCTGCTGAGAAATGTAGGCTCTCAGGCCTGCACCCAGACCTACAGCATTAGAATCTGCATTTTCACGAGACCCCCAGGCGATACGGCCGTTAAAGTTTACGATCATTGTTCTAATAGAGATTGGCTTCCAATTACTCTTTTCCGAGAGTTGGAAATGTCGAGTTTTAAATTTCAAAGAAATTAGCCTGGTTTATACTATGTATATTAATATTAGTGAAAATGAAATACAACTTAAATGCTTAATAATAGAGGATTGGCTAAATAAATGCTGGTACATTTATCTATACGGAAATATTATACAGCCGTCAAAATCAATATTGTAGAAGAATGACGTGAGAATATATTCACAGTTTATCATTAAGTGAAAAAATTAATTATAGATAGGACTAAGACTAAAACAAATGTAGAGAGACAAGGAACAGAAGGTAAATGTTATAAACTTTAACAATACAGTAATGATGTAACTAATAAAATGGGGAAAGGAAGAGAGACGGGAGGCATAAAGCAGTGTAGGTATGTTGATTTCATTATCTTTTACAGCCACATGTCAAACTATATCATTTAAGGCTGATAAATCAAGTAATAGGTTGTAATTATATTTAAAGATATAAAGTGAACCAGTTAGTCAATAATTCAATAGACTTGGGTGTTGAAGGATGGGAGAGAAGTAGGGAAAATGTAGAAATATAAACTTATTACATTCTATTTTTACAGAATGCTAATAGATGCTGCCTAAAAATATGAAGGATTAAGTAATTAATATAAAGTTAAAAATAGAAATTTGAAATAGAAATTTAAACTATCAAAAGAAACACACACATAAAAGAAAACAAACAAAAAAACTGGAGATCATATGGTGAAAACAGCTACATAAACAGAAAGCGTAACATAAACAAGACTTCAGTAAATATGAATGAGCTAAATTCACTTATTAAAAAAATACTCTCATACTGGATTATAAAACAAAACTCAACTATTCTCCATATACAAGCATATATATTCTCCATGTACAAAAGTACGGCCAGAGGCACAACAGGCAAGTGCAAACAGAAGTAGGGCTCCCACTCTTAATATCGGATAAGGATGAACTTGAGGAAGAAGGCAATAAAGAAAACAAAGAGGGCTTTGCATGATGACAAAGGGGACAATCTGTAATAAAGACCTAAAATAGGTTTATTATACATTCCAAAATGTTTTAAAACGCTCAGAAAATACTATAAGCTCATGAAAATCACTGATAAAATATATTAATAAAAATACTAACAAAACACAATTTATCAGCACATTAAAGAATAATACATCACAAGCAAGGGGGGTTTATTTTAGGAATAAAAGGATGGTTCCACATGAGTAAATCTATAACATAATTGACTATATGAATTGATCAAAGAGAAAAATCACAGGATTATTGTCCACTACACTGAAAGGGCATTTTGTGAAATTCAACATCCACTCTTAAGGAAAAAAAAAACTTAGTAACATAAATACAGATGAATTCCTTTGATATCTGTTTGTCTGCCTATCCATTCACTTACCTCAAAGTTAGCATCATGCTTAATGGGAAAATGCTGACGCATGCTCATTCAAGTCAAGAACAAGACAAAGATATCGTTGATTACTATTCTGATTTAACGTTTTTCTGGGTGGTCTAGCCAATGTAATTAGACAAAGAGAAAAAAAAAGAGAGGTATAAAAATTAGGAAAAGAGGAAATAAATTTTACATTATTTGAAAAGGAAATAATTACCTGTGTGGGAAATCCAGAAAAGTCAACTGAAAAACCATTATAATTAGCAAGAGAATTTGGTAAAGGGCTGGTACAAAATTAATATGCCAAAATCAATAATCAATAGCTTTCTCTCTCTCTCTCTCTCACATACACACACCCACACACCCCAAAGACAACTAGTTGGAAGAAATAATAAAAGACCTAATTTACATGAATAGCAAAAAATAAAACAGCCATGAATAAACAGGGCACAGTAAGATCGGTATAAAGCAAACCTGAGAATGCAAATGAGGGCAATAAAACAGAGACTTAAACAAATGGAGGACCTACTTTATTCTCGAATAGCAAGACAAGAACTTAAAAACGTTTCTTCTCCTTACGTTATTTGTAAATTTAAAGTGAAACCAATAAAAATACCAACAGAAATTTTACCTGGTCAAGCTAATTCTAAAAGTTCATAGGGAAAAAATAAACATGCAAGAATAGGTTAAAAGAAAAAGAAAACAAGAATAAGAAAAATAATGAGGTGTCTAACCTGTTCAGATTTTAAAACATGCTATAAAGCTACTATGATAAAAAGTGAAGTACTAGAATGTGAAAAGATTGACAGATCAATAAAACAGACCAGAAATTCCAAAACAGGTAAAAAATATACAAGGGATGTAGTATATGATACAGGTGGCTTTTAAGTTAGCAGGGGAGAGATGGGTTACTCCATAAATGATGCCGAGATAACGAGACGCCTGAACAAATAAAGCTGGGCCCCTATCTGTAACCCTACCCCAAAATAAATACTAGGTAGATAAAAAACTTAAATATAGAAAATGAAAGCACTAGGTAAACATGGAAAATATTTTTTGCTGTATTACATAAAACTAGAAGTCATAAAATACATGCATTTGACAACAAAAAATTTCCACATAGAAACAAAAACATAAATTTGAACAAATTGAGCAAAAGTACTTGAAACTCATAACTCAAAGGGCCAATTTCATCCGTGTATAAAGAGTTCCTAATAGAAGTTCAAAAACTCCCAACAACTCAATAGGAATTGGGCAAAGGCTAAAATAGTTCACAGATAAATAAAATGGCTCTTAAATTTATAGAAAGATGTACACCCATAATAACAGAAATTTAAATTAAAACTATGAGGTGTCACTTCTCACCTGTCGGAGAAAGAAAGGCAAAGAACAGAAAGCTGGGTAACAGCCTGCGTTGGCGAGGGCGTGAGCAAACTGGCGTTCTCGTACGCTGCTGGAAGGAATGTAAATGTGAATCACTTCCATGCAGGCCAAGAGCTACGAGAATTTCCGGTCACATATCGTTTAATCAGCAAATCTTATTCTGAGACATTATCCCATAGACATGTTCACACGTGTGCAAAGGACGGATGTGCACGGATATCCCTTGTGCATTGCTTGCAACAGCAAAAGATCAGAAACAACCTAGACGTCCATTAACGGGGACTGGTTGAGTTATCGTCCCGCCGTACCACAGTACACTCTGTAGCTGCGACTAAGAAGGAAGCAGCTCTGTTTGTGCTGATATGAAATAATTATTAAGAATATTATTAGATAACAAAGCCAGGGGCACCCAATATTCCTTTCTGGAATTGCCTCTCACCAATGCCTTCTATTTTTTCCTTAACATCCAAGTCATCAGAATGCATCCCTTCTATCCAAGCATGTTATTCTCCTTCGTGATAATCACCTTTCTCCCAGGCGCTTTCCTCTGACCAAAACACTACTTCTTTGCCCCACCTTCTTTTCTGGAGAGTACGTGGTCCTCCTTCAAACTCAGCACAGTGTCATTGCCTCCAGGAATGCGTTAAGTGGTTTGCTATTGCTTTTTAATGCTCTGGTCCTTTGCGCGCTGTGGTCACACTCTCGTCACGCTTGCCACACTGTACTGTAAGTGTCTGATTACTGGCTGCCTGCCCCATTTGACCGTGAGCTCCGTGAGAAAGGGAACTTCGTCTGTGTTCTCTGTGTGCGCCAAGCCCAGCACCCGGCGTGGCAGAGGTGAGGTGCTCCGCAAAGCGATGGATGGATGGACGGATGGACGACACAGGGAATCCACTCCCCACAACAGCATGGGTGATCTTTCGAAAATGAAAACTGGGTCGTGTCATTCCCTTACATAAAAACTTCAGATGTACATACACAAAACTCAAAACTCCAAAAAACAGAAAAAAAGGAAGGGGCAGAATAGTGTGTTTAGGATGGCGTCATCTGCAGCCTTGAGAGACAAAGAACATGACGCGTTTGTCGTGTTTGTACATACAGCCTACGTACCTCTTGATTTCTGAAATACATGCGTGTGAACACTTTATTCTTTTCTATATTTCTAAAAATGCTTTCAAATGAGCATGTGCTTCTTATAATTGCTTTTAATTAAAAGAAAACTTCAAAAATAAATGACCGTCAATTACCATACAGTCATTGTAGTTAGCTCCTCGTCATTTCAAAGCTGTTTCTTTTTCCCTCGCTTTGGTATTACAAATGATCGTTTTGAAAAATGGCAAACCTTGTTGCCCCTTTTAAAATACACACCCACTTTCTTTGCTTGGACCTAATAATTGCTCAGTTTTCTTCCTATTTTAACGTTTATGATTTATGTCAGGGGCTCTTAATCTTTCGTGTGCTAGAGATCATACCAGGGAAGCTGTTCAAATACAGATTCTCAGGATTCCACCCTCAGGCATTCTGGGTTGCTGGGGCCCTGGAACACACATCTCAACATTTCTACAGGAGGTTCTTTGGCAGGTGGGAGGTCTGTAGACCACACTTTTCGAAACATTCATCCATGACTTATTAAGGAAGCAGTATTTTTCACATAGTATTAATACACGTGGAAATCCTATGTAGAACAGAATTTAGGATTCAAAGTGATGTCTCCCTTGGATGACTCCTCCCCGATACACACGTACACTGCTTACACCTTTACAAACATCCACACTATGTCACAGACTTTATAATGTGGCTCTTTGTGCACTCACCTCGTCTGCTCCCTCAGCTTTTTGAGAATGAGGTCCAAGCCTTTAGCCCCGTATTCCAAAGTCGTGAGATAAAAGTATGTGCAATAGAAACCGAAGCATGTAGTTCAGATTGTCCTTTATGTGGCTTGGGGATCAATTTTTCTCTGCCAGCTATGCAAGTTCCTAGTCATTCCTCCTCCCCCTCCACCAGAGCCCAGATGTGCACAAGCAACTGTGATCGGGCTTGCTAAGTCCAGGCAGGGGCTGTTGTTTTATTTTAAAATACATATATATAAATTACTTCTGATCTCAGTCACTTATTTGGGGTTGTCAGAACAAAAAAAAAAATTTAAAAATAAAGTAAATCACTTCTGGTAGCTTTCTATGCCTTTCCCAGGACCTCTGCTGAGCCCTTTCCTCTGTGAATTTGGTGGAGAGAATGCCTGGCAAAGCAGCACGAGTAGTTCGGACCAGCATCGCAGGGGGCGTCCCACATCACATAAACTATCAGGGTGATATGAAGGGACCCAGGAGGCACAGTGGCAGCTCCATGCCACCCCCTGGTGGCAAGATGCTCCTCGGCATCCCAACCCCACCCCTGCATCCAGATGGTTCCTAGGGGCACTCAGGCTACGCAGGAGCTCATTTGTGCGTCCCCAGCAGCGCCAAGCCCAACATAAGTGGGCTGGTGTAGTGGCAGGAACTAAAAACATGTAGTTAGAACTTTACCTTCTTTTTTCCAACGGAGGATCACAGGTTCCTCCAATCGTGTAACTTCTTCTTGCGGCGCAGAGCTTCTGACTCATGCGCAGCTCAGTCAAAGTGCGAATGTGGAAGACCCCTCAACTCCAAGCACGATCCCAGCCACATGAAGCATACCTGCCCGAATCACCACTGGGCAAACTCCAAAGCTCTTGGAAAAGGTCACTGCCCTATCAACAGAGACGCTCACCCCCGACCCAGAGCTAGAAAACTCAGAACGGGACAGGGCCGGCTCGAAAGTGATTGTGTCCCAAGGTATGAGTCGGGTGACTGAGCCTGAAGAGCAGAGAGGGACAGAAAAGAACCGAGTGAGGGTTCGCCAGCTAACACCGGGCCAGGTGCTCCACACCCACTGAGATCACAAGAAGAAATAACCCCAGGTGGCGGGGGGGGCTAGCAGAAGTTTGTCCAGTAAACATAAAGAACTCGCTAAGAAGTGCCTGGAATCATCTTCTTTAGGAGGGCACTAGAAACAAATCATCTTTAGTCAGGAATAAACGTGGCCCTGCCCGAGGTGGGGGTGGGGCACGCAATGGCATTTTGGGGTCCCCTACAGCTCTGCAAGGCCATTTAACAGTTCCTATGAATAGGCAAGATGGGATAATGTGAATAAAAGCGAAAACCGATTTACTTGTACGACTTGGACCGAAATGACCTCGTTGGTACACGCGCTCTCACAGGGACTCCCGCCACCTTTGGGATTTCAAGTTCCCTGGTGACAGACAAGCTTTCAGTGGAAGCTGCACGCTGGGTCTAATGGTCAGGCCCCGAGTGGAAATTCTGAGATCAATAGGCTTAAATTGAGGAAATCAAGACTGTGCCTAACGCTTAACGGTCCGACGAGAGCAGCAAATACATACTGTCCTTTCTTCTCCTCCCTGTCAGGCAGTTGACTGATTCGCACCCCACTTTTCCTAGAAGGTAATGCCATCACTACATGCAACCTTTGGGAGAGGTAAGGGCAGGTGACAAACCATTCATGGAGAATCCCGTGAAGTACGTGCCTCAGGCAATCTGGGCTCTGTCTCATAGGCAGCTGCATTTTCAAAGATCAACACTGAGAACCACTCAAAAATTGAGTCTCTTGTATGCCTGGAGAAGTGTCTATCTTACTGGGATTACTAATTAGATCAAACCTCCCCAATTTGGAGTTACAGGCCTTTTGTTTCAGGGGAAAGTATGAATTACACATTTTAAAAATACAAATTAATTCTTTCCTACAACAATGCTCATTGGCCTGGGCACTGCAGTGAAACTTTTATTAGGGAGATTACTCCCTTGCATTGGGCTTTTCTGAAATGGAGAGGCCCATGGAAAATACCAGGGCAATTAAGAAACCCTTGAGAAAATAAATCAAAAAACAAAATCATATCTTAAATACAATCAAAACTTTCATGTTTGATAGGGATTCGTCTGTTTCCCCCACTTTCTTTTTTCTGGAACCCGTAATTTCCACGGAGTGATGTTTCCCCTACTTTCTACATGTGCGATTCAGACAGAAGTCACGGAAGACTCTGTGAGCCAGAAGGGAGGGCCAAGTTCGTAATGAGCAAAGCGCTGGAAAGAAGAGCAATTCGTATCAAAAGAATTCTCAGCAAGGGCCGAAACTCAGCCACAGAATGGAAGTAATGAGAATATCCCCAATCCAATGGGAGTTTGCCCGATTTTAATGCACCCAAACTCTAGCATTGTCCTGGAAGAGGAAGGAACACACTAAAATCACGCCTGAGTATCATGGATGACGTAATCAGAGGCCCCCAGGTGAAGGGACCGCTTACTCTAAAGCCCTTAGAAAATAAGAAACAAGCCAAGCAGCCAGTAAGTCTGGAGTTCTACTTCCAGCCCTCCCTTTGGACACACTCAGGAACTCTTCTTGTTAAGTTCATCATCAGTAACCGCTTATCAAATCTGCGACACTGTTTGTGAGCTCTCTCCCCACACCTGTCACTAGGCCTTTGTCTCTTCTTATCTTCCTTGACTGAACCGGGGGCAGAATAAAAGCAGAGCAGGAGATGCTGAGGGCAATGAGTGGGGACCTGTTTCTGAAAAGAAGATGTTTTAGAGATATTTTATTTTTCAATACTAGTAGTGACAGAAAAAGAAAAAATAAAACAAGAAACAAAAAAAACCCCCCCCAGAACTTGTGACTTTAAATTTTCAGGAAAAAAAGTGCTATAAATATGAAAAGACTTAAAGAGAACATTTACTTTTACTGTGCGGCCCTGAGGTACCCAACCATTACTTCGAACGGCAGGATGTTTCAAACAGAGACTCTCCCCAATGCCTTTCTAGCGCTCCAAAATCATCTCTCTCAAACAGATGAGAAATAAGACAGACAGGTCTCCTTTCTTGAGTATGTAATTCATATAAATTGCATCAGATCCACTGGGAGTGTCTTTTAGAGAATTTCACCGAAACCAAAGAGAAGTTCAAAGATAAAATTGCGGCAGCAGATCAGGAAAAGAACGCAGAAGAACTGCGCAGTCGCAGAGCTAGCCTGTAAGCCGTCCTGCATCCCATGCACCTGGAATCAAATCTCGAGGGCCGTGTCCGAGGCTAGCTGCAGGACAGCGGAGCTAGGTCCTATCTCCCCTCCAGGGGTCTTAAGTGTAACTCGCGCTCCAACTGCTCTGCTGTCAGGGTGCCCTGGATGGCTTCACAGCCCGGGTTGAACACAGAGTAGGCGCTCTTCTCTCCCTCCTTCTTCTCCTCAGGGCCTCGTGTCCCAACATACATCCAGTAGAACAAGGACAGGACAAAATAAGCCAGGCCAAATTCCAGTTCCACGAACAGTCCCAGGAGGACCAACCAGAGAAGAACCTTCAAGACGGTGATATTGGTGAGGAAGGACTGGCCCCAGCACGATGGCGCAGGAACAGCTCTATTCCGTGGTGGCTGTGACGTGCCGCTCCCAGGCTGAGCCGCGCCCTGGGATACACAAGCAAACAAAAGTAAGCACAAAGGGTAATGGAGCTGAAAGATCAAAACTAATCTGAGACGGCAGTTCTCATTGCTCTAAGAAGGCTGCCGGTTCATTGATTCTATTTTGTTGCCCTACTCTCTAAAACAATAATCTCCAAAGAGCTTCTGTGCCCGGCTTCAACAGAATCAAAACTGATCAGCACTCAGTGACATGTGACCCAGTAAAAGCCTTACAGCATCCAGACAGATTCCTATTCATGGGAGTCATTTCTTCACATTAGTCTGCTGCTAACAAGAGCTAATCTGGGCCCCATACAGAAACCTCTCGATAACTGATAATGCAACAGCCACGACAGATCTTCAAAAACAGTCCACATACGTTTGCTGATTCGATTACCTGAGCTAAACTATTATGAATGACATCATTCTAAAATGGAGGCTACACCAGAAACAGGAAACAAGAATCCTCTTCACGTATTAAAAAAATCACTGTTACAGCGATTACCGGGCCCTCTTACCTTCCCGTCCCTGTGACCATCCTACACAGGTCCCCGTCACTCAGCCCAAGGCCCCTCCAGTGTCTCCTAACTAGACTCCCTGCCTCCTGTCTTTTCACTCCCAAACCACCCTACATACAACTGCTAAATTAATTTCCTAAAACACCCATCACCCTCCTGCCCACAAACCTTCAACAGACTTCCATTGCCTACAGGTTAAAATCCAAACTCCTTGGGCTGGAATCCAAGGCCCTCCACTTACTCAACAGGTAGAAATGCCGGCACACAGGCCCCTGGGCTGGAGGCTGACGGCAGACACAGATATTTAGGTAGCTCTAAGAAGCTTTGTCTCTAGTCCGCTATTTTCTAAACTCTTCTGAGCACGAACCACAAGAAATGCATTTTATACTGCAACCCAGCATACATACATACACGCAACAGAAAGTTTCCTGGGTCAACACTCACCCTCCCTAAGATGCTCTCATATTTCCTATTTTATTTTTTTAAAAAATTCAATGGGGACAAGATGCTGTATATTGACTTCAGCATCCACTAATGGGTCACAATGGTCTAAAAAATTCCCTGCACAACACAGTCCACAATCTATTGCTCCACGAATGATCCTTCCACTTCAGCTCAACTGATCTTACTACCCAATTCAGTCCTCAGCTGAGGCCTCGAATTGCCTCCACCTCCCTCCCCCCCCGCCCCGCCCCGTTCCTCAACTCCTTGCCTGCCTTCCAGGAGAGCAACACTGGTGAACCGAGCCTGCCCCGACCTCCTCAGCCATCCAGAAGGGCGCCCCTCTGTCTCCCGGAGCACTGGCTGGCTCTCTCGCTCACCGAGCACCCAGCTAGCCAGCACTCAAGTGTCTCTTTTGGTCTAGGTCACATGGAAGTACCATGAGGCCATGGAGTGCTGTCTGTTGGTGTCTCCAGAGCTAGACGCAGCTTCCCACACATAGATTCTCAATGCATAGCAGAACTTTCAGTTCACTTCTTCAGTTACATCCCATATTCTTCTTCACATAAAAATTTAAAAGGGGACCATAAATATTGGTCTCAATAAAAAATATTGGTCATCTGTTTTATGGTGCTTCAGAAATTCTATTTTGTTAGAACCTTCTTTTTTAGCATCAACATTGCAATTATTATCTTTTCAGTTAGATGGCAACGTCTGACTGGAGAGGCCCTCACATCAGCAACCACACCCTCCATGCCCGACATTCAGGAAATAAAGAAACATCCCTTTCAGATCTGTCTGGTGTGCACAACACTTCTTGCCCACGAAGAAGACCGCGCCGGGGTAGGAAGTGTTTGGCTTGTCTAGGACAACAGGACGGTGTGACCGAAGTGGCCTGGGCGAGTGGAGAACAGTGAGATGATGGGGCCGGCGGGGAGGGCAGGAGCCAGGTGGGCCACAGTGAGGGTTCTGGAAACGGGAAACTGCTCAAGGTCTTGGCAGGGAACCAACACAATCCAACTTACATTTGAGACTACCTGGCTGCCACGTACAGACTGCGCCGCAAGGAAGCAAGGGCAGAAACCGGAAGACTGTCAGCGGCTGGTGCAGGAGGCCCAACTAGAGGGCCCGGCATCGGCCAGGGTAGTGACGGAAGTCAGAAAGAAATGACGGATTGACAGATACAGAATACATTTTGAATGTATATGAACTGAAATTTGTAATAAACTGAATCTATTATTCAGGGAGTATAAAAAGAAAATGAACATATGCCAACATTTACTAAACGTCTTCAGAATGTTCGATCTCCTGTAATTCAGGAGGCAGCATTACTATTCCCAGTTTACGATAAGGAAACACTGGGAAGTTAAGTACTTTCTGTAGTCACACAGCTAGTGATAGGCAGAGATGAAGTCAGTGTAGGATCCTAAGACAAGTCTCCCTCCAAACCCTTACTAATTAGGGGCCTTTATGGGAGGTGGCAGGGGAAGGATTAGAGCCCTAGAGGGAGATGGCGGGGTGGGTAAGCAAACTGGCAAAGGGAACACGTAAGGGAGAGGGGCGATATGGAAATTCCTCTGCCTCATTTGGAATTTGTCCTAGCACGGTTCGCCTTCTGCTGTAAAAGCTGCGAGAAGAGCGTCTGTGGTTGTGACATCGCACTAGGCATAGTTTAGGGGAGGCGTTTCTACTTCTCAAATACCGAGCTGCTTCCCACCTTAGGGCCTTTGCACTTGCGGTTCCCTCTGGGAGGAACACCCCCTTTCCCTTACAACACCTCGTTGCCTTTCTCTTCTATAAACCTCAGCAAAAATGTCACCACATGTCGCATGTGGCCTTCTCCCTAGATTTCTGCAAGGGTGGCTCCTTCTTGTTAAATGTCGCCTCCTTAGTGAGGCTCTCCCTGCTCACCCAACTTAAAATAGGACTCCGTTCCCCTTGCCCTTTCACTATCACAGTCCTCTGGTTTCATTTTTCCTTTCACAGCATTTATCATCTCGTTGTTCTGTTAATTGTCCTCCTTCCCCTGCCATCCCAGGCTCAAATGCAAGTTCTGCAAGAGCACGACCTGCTCCGTCTTAATCACACTGTCTCCCAGGACTTAGGACAGAAGCTGGAACACAGTGGGCACACGACCAAGTTTTGTTGAATGAATGAACGATGGAGAGGGGAAGGGAGAAATTAAGGATGATTCCTAGATTTTGGAGGCTGATGCAAGGCTGTGACTCCAAAGGATGAGAGCATTTGAGCAGTAGGCCAGCTTGAGCCAAGGCTTGGAGGTGAGGCGCTGCAGATGATGTGGGGAACGGACCTTGGGGCTGGGGGCGGGGGGCACTGGGGACTTGCATGGGATATGGCTGGAGAGGGAGGCAGGTGGCTTCTATAGGATTAAAAGAGGTTACAGGCATTTTTGCCTTAGTGAGGCAGAAGCTTGTCACAGCATTAAGTATTTTGTTCTGGGGAATTACAAAATTTGGGGTCGGAGTGTGAGGATGTGGATACTTCCTTATCGATGACTACTGAAAAGCAGCAATTATAAATAGAAGGCTAAAGAAATCTCTGACAGGCCACAGTGTGCCATCAAAATTATTAGGTAGAAAAAAATTATTACGTAGAGATGGATTGTAAATTAGGAAAAAAATTTTTAAAGAGAATTTTCACACCAGAGCAAACCCAGGAATGATAACAGTCAATGAAAATGAGCTTAAGGCAGAGCCGCTAATGAAAAACAGAGCAATTAATAAGAACCAACTGCAGGTCCAGTATTTCCTCTCATCTTTTTGTCAGGCCATCAGCTTCTGGGTTTTTGGTAATGAAAGCTTTTTCTGAGTTCAGTTTCTCTGGGTCCAACTCAATGATCTCATATTCCTTTGGAAACGACACACACATTCAAAAGCTCATGGTATGGGTTAGGTATTGTTTTTTAACTGCAGGGGAAAAAGGGTAAGGGAAATGGATTCTAAAATGTTAAGCAATTGTGCTCAGAAAGTTCTAGTCAACAATAAAATTATCCAAAGACAATTGAGACAAACTGCCCTAGAGGAAACAGGTTGTCTGAATCCCACTGCGCTCTCTTTACCTCCTTTTGCCAGTCAGTCGGAGTCCTGCATATTACGGGCAATATGGAATTAAAATAAAGTAACAGTAAGTTCTCTTCAATTAAAAAAAATTCCCTCAAATCAAATGTTGTGCAATAATACATGAACGTAAGGGAAACAATTGTAAGGTAAGCAGGAACACTTCTCCAGTACATTTTAATTTCTAAAAGGAATTTTTTGGCTCTTATTACACATATGAGGAACAAAGGCCTTGTCACAGACTGTTGCAAAGCACCGATTATGCTTTGATATGTTTTGTCCTGTATTGCCCCACAGACACTCCCATCTCACGTGCAAGTCACCTTCCCATTTTACTCCTAAGTGAAAACTAAAAGACACGGAGATGTGAATTAAATTCACCTGCAAAATAAGAGCTTAACAAAATAATTAAAGGGTGAAAAGGCTATCGCACTAATCCAATTTTTTTTTTTGCCTTGAACATTCACTACTGAAATTGAATAAGCTCCTGCCAGCAGGGGCAGCCACACTGTTGCAAATTTGCATTCGAATCCATTTCCAAAGCACAGGCTGTCTGGGCCGCCGACTGCACGTGCCCCAGATGCTAATCCGATGAACCCTTAATTCCTGCCACTTCGGCCGGCATCCAGCGAGACCCCCTACCCTCCTGAGCAGAGGACTGTGGCTCAGCTGTGGCGCGGTGTCACATGATAACTCAGCACGCTGGGAATGAACTCAAGGGCAGAGGTGCTTTCTGCCAGGACCCGGGACCCTCGCTTCCCGCCCGGACTCGGGAGCTGCATGGGTCGCGGGCTGGAGAGAACATCAAAGCCACGCGGCGGCGCTGACACGCGCGGAAGCAAACGCCTGGGCCAGCCCCGCCCCCGACAGCTAAGACCCAGCCGGGAACGCGCGGAGGGGCGTGCCCGGCGCGACGTCACATGGTGGGCGGGGCATGTCCTTGGTGTGGGCGTGGCCTCAGCCGGAACTTCCAGGGAGCCGCCGGGGTGGCCAGGTACCGGAGGAAACGCCCCCCTCCTCTCACCTGAGCTAGGCCGGGCTGGGCCTGGTCACTACTAGGCCTCGGTTTCCAAACCAGGAACCGCTTTAGCCAGCTTGGGGCTGCCCTTAGCGTCGCAGCCGCTTCCGCCTTCTCTCCTGGGGTCTGTGCGCTCTGGCTCGAAGTGCTCGGTTGGGCTGCCAAGCCAGCCCGTTTTCGGGCCGCCCGAAACTCGGCTAACCGCTGTTCCATAGCGCGCGCGCCACACGGAAGCGCGCACCCTTCCGCAGGGCCCTTTCCCCGCCCGCCCGGCGCCGGGCCGCTGTGCGCCTGCGTGGTGGCGGCGGCGGCTCTCTGTTGCGCGTGCGCGCGGTCCCGGCCCGGCGACGGCCGGGTTTGTGACGTCCGGTGGGCCCTGTGTACGCGACACAGTCCTCTCTTCCGACGCGCGCGGGCGCAGTGTCCGCGTCCTGGAGCCGGAAGGTTAAGAGTCTGAAGCGGAAGGGCTGTCCCATTGTTCCGTGAGGGCCGCTCTCCCTGCTCCTCTCTCTTCAGGGTTCTGATCGCCACAGATCCAGCATCCTGTAGCCGGTGCGCGCTCACGTGGGCGCCAGGACGAGCTCCGCGTGGAGAAGGTGGTCCCGGGGTCGGGAGAGGCCCGTGGCCGCTAGGAAGTTCTGGCGTCGGGAGGAAGACAGTCTGCAGCTGACCCTTTTCCTCTTCCCGGGGCATGCCAGTCTTGGTTCCTGGAGGGCGACTTTCTCGCTGCTCACAGGGCAGACTGTGCAGACCTCTGTCACTGCTCTTGCCACACTGGAATTTGTGTCTACTTAGGTCAGAGACTTTAAAAAACAAAAAAAAAAACTTTTACTGGGTGCAACTTAAAATACATCTTAAGTGTAGGGCTCAATAACCTTGTTCTTACGTGTCCACCTGTATGACTACCACTCAGATAAAGAACAAGAACATTTCTAGTACCCTGGGAACTCCCTTGTGCCCTCTCCCAGTCAGTGCCAACCTAAAGGACACAATTTAGGTCAGGGGCTGTTTTATAGATTTTTAAAGCTCTGAGCATATAAGTGCTACTGACATAATTAAGACTCAAATATTTGTTGGGTATTGCTGAGGCTGAGTCAAGAAACCAGAACAACTAGCATGGAGTCTTTTGTTCATGTAACAAATGTTTATCTAGGGCCTGCTATGTCTCAAGTATTGGACTAGGCACTGGGGATGCCGGGATGAATGTGTTTTCTTACAAGCTCACATTCTAAATGGAAAGAGCCAATAAAGACATAACTATGCATTTAATGTAATATCAGGTACTGGTTAGTGCTATCAAGAAAAGTAAAGCAAAATAAGGGATGGGAGTAGAGTGCTGCGGCTGTTCAGAGCCAATGACCAGGGAAGACCTCTCTGAGGGGTGGCCATGTGAGCAGAGACCTAAGTGCAATGAGTGAGCTATGTAGTTATTGGGACAAGAGTGTTTCAGTTAGAGGAAACAAGTGCAAAGGTCCTGAGACCTCAGATAGTATGCTTGCCCTGTTCACAGAACAATGAGGAGGCCAGTGTGATTGGAGCAGAGGGAGAGAGAGAATGATAGAAAATAAAGATGCTAAGGAACAGATCATGTAAGGCTTTATAGGCCATGTCAAACACTTTGTATTGTAGTCTAAGTGTGACGGGAAGCAACCAGAGGATTTTGAGCAGATGCCGTGATATGACATATTTTTTAAGGATCACACTGGCTACTGGAGGTGGGTCCTTGGAAGGATGCAACAGTAGAAGAAGGAAAAACAGGAACAAATACAGTAGAATGAGAGACTGGTAGTTTGGGCTAGAGTGGTAGTGACGGAGTTCATGAGAATTGGTCAGATTCTGAATCTGTTTTGAAGATCTGAGCCAACATGATGTGCAGATGGATTGGATGCGGGATGTGAGAAACAATGCAACAAGATTGACAGATTTATTCCATTGACAGTGCACCCCCATGCGCTGACCCCGCCCATACACACACACTCACACCCCAAGCAACTTGGCGAATGATGCTGAGGCCCTCTACTGAACGTGGACAGACTGGGAGGAGAGGATCGTGGAAAGTTTTGTTTGGGACGTACAAAGAGTTTGAGACAGGTGCCTATTGGATATCCAAATACAGGCAAATGGATAGTGAAAATGAATTCTGGGAAAAGTCAGGACTGGAGACACACATTGGAAGTCATCAGCATGTGTGTGATATTTAAAGCTGTGCAACTAGATGAGATCAACTAGAGAGTGAATGTGAATAAGAAAAGAAGATAGTTGAGGACTGAGCCCTGAGTGGATTAGAGATGGTTTGTGAGACAGAAAAGAATGCGGTCATCACACCACAATGTCCTCCTGGTGAGAAACCACAGTGAAAATTTCTTGCCCATTTTGGTGTCAGGAGTATGTCTGCTTCTCTTGAGAGACTAGGGATTCTTTTATTGATTTTGTTTCCCACTTCATAATGACACTGAGACCTTAGAGCTGTATTTATAGCCCACATCTTACATACGTATAGAATTAAGGCATGCGGTTTGTGGGCCCCTGACAGGAAACATGGCACCTTCAAAAGGGTTAAGCAGGGAGGATTTAGTGAAGGAGTTAGTTACAAAGGTGTAGCAGGATGAAGGGAGCCAGCAAGGGATGGTTCCCAGGAAGTGTTACCAGTCTGTAGGCCTGAAGCAGGAAGGGGACAGAGTGGTTATCAGAACCCAGTGAGACCTGTAGCTGCAGGAGAGGCCAGGAAACCAGGGAGCATAGAACAGGGAGGGAAGGGCGGAAGGAGGATCAGAGGAGACAAATGGAGAACATCCATGCAAGTGCTGGTGTTGTTCCAGTTCTGTCTTGCTTTGGTAACTTTACTTTCCATTTTTTTAATTTATTATGAATTTATTTTGTCTTGGTGTGTTGTAAAACTCTTTAAAATCCTTTTTGGAAGAAGTTTAAAGAATGGAAAGAAGGAAAGATGAAGAAGATGATCATGAAGAATAACTCTTGCCAAACCAACTTCATTTCCTCTTTGGATAGGATTGTGAGACTATCTAAAATAAGAAGGATCCCAAAAATGTACTTAAAATGTGTGAATTTAATTAATTTTTTATTATGAAATACTTTATGCATATAAAGTTATGTATATATAATGTGTATATATATAATTTACAATGTGTGTGCATATGTATCATATTTGTAAGTTATAAATAGTAAAACACTGACATGCCCTGTGGCCTTGTGATATATATTGTCATTGGCCCCAATTCTGTACTCCTCCCTGTATCCATGCCATAAAAGGCAGAGTGTACTTTAAACTCAGCCGTGCAAGTTGCTTTGGCCAAATGGGATGATGGCAGAAATTATGCAAGCAAGGGCTTGAAGTGTGTTTGTCCTATTGCGTGCAACCTGTTACTATTCTGCATTGCCGTGAGATGAACTTGAACAGCTAGCCAGCTGGCCCGAGAATAATGAGAGCCATCTGAGCTGTGGTCACCCAACTGACCCAGAGTCCTGCAGTTTAAAGTTGAGCTGCCCAACTGAATCCAACCTAAAATAGCTGCCTCTTAGCTTACCCTAAAATATATGAAAACCAAATACTTGTTTTATATCACTGAAGTTTTGCGGTGGTTTGTTACACAGTGAAAGGTAAGCGATACACACACAGCCTTGTCTTACTCAAGAGAAGAACATTTCCCTTGAAGTTCTCTCTTTCCCCATGTGTTTATTCCTGACTCCTTCCCACTCCTTCAGTCTGTTCATGTGGTAAGTTACATTAATAGATTTTCTGTTGTTTAACCATCCTCTATTCCTTGAATAAATGAAATTCAGTCCCTTTATAAAATATAAGATTCAAAGCTAGATTTGGTTTGATAAATTTTTAGAAATATTGTGTCTATGTGTATTAATGAGATCTTCCTGTAGTTTTCATGTACTGTCCTTAAAAGGTTTGAGTTTTAGGATTATACTAGCTGTATGAAATTAGCTGAAGTGTGCCTCTTTCCCCCCCACCCCAATTTTCTAGAACGGTTTGAATAAAATAGGAATTAACTGCTTCTTAAATGTTCGATAGTACTTAGCAGTAATGCCATCTGGACCTGGTGTTTTCTTGGATCAGGTAAATAAATGGAAGCTACAATTAAGTGGATTGATAACTGGTCAACTCAGCTTTACCCAAAAAGGGTTAAAAAATGGATCAACATCGATCTGTCCTATCTGGTATTTTTAGGAGGGTCTTGGATGAAAATATAAAAGTCTATTTATCACACATTCAGGTGACAAAAATTTGGTAGAGATCTACAATAATGTCTTTAGGATAAGACAATGAAAATGAATTTGATTCAATTTATTATGATTAATGCATTGTGCAGATGCTCAGAGGCAACTCCGCCTCCTTCTAGATTTGCATTTATGTTTTTATGTCTCTGTTTTTGTTTCTTAATCATTGGCTTGAGAGCAATTTGTTTCGATAGGACTTGGAGACTTTCCCTGACCACAGACTGGGTAGGAGGAGGGGTGTATGTTGGATGTTTTAGCTGCTACAATGAATCCCATTGTCAAAGTGAGAGGGAGGATATATTATTGATACCCCCATGCCCACATGCTGTCTTTGGTCCTATCCTTGCGGGTACCACGTACCAAGTTCTGAACAAGGTACTTAGTATGATAAGCCACAGACTGTCCAGAGGGGAGTAACCTAGATAGTGATGTGTCTAGAGCAGAGTTTCACAGCCTTGGCACTTTTGGCATTTTGGGCCAGATAATCCTTTGTTGTGGGGCTGTCCTGTGCCTTGTCAGATTCTTTGCAGCATCCCTAGCCTCTACCCACCAGTTGCCAGTAGCACCCCCTCTAGTTGTAACAACCAAAAATGTCTCTGGACAGTGCTAAGTGCCCCCTAGGAGGCAAATTTGCCCCTGGTTGAGAGCCACTGGTCTAAGGACCATATTGTAGTGAGAATAGTAAAGGCAGTGAATGCTTTGGGCCGGAGAAGAAGAGCCTTAATAAAAACATACCGGTTTGGTTTAGAAACTCTACTGTTTCTGTGAATGGGGGGTTGGGGTATGGGGGAGAATCATTCTGTGGGGCTCCAAGGGGCAGAACTGAGTTGGAAATTAAAAGGTGACAAATGTGGAATCCAAAAATAGAGGATTTTTTTTTTTTTTTTGTGCTTCTCAGTTATTCCACCAACAGGATGTACTGCCTTACTGAGCAAGAGAATTCCCTGACACTAGCAGTATTCACACAAGGCTGACTAGCCACTTGTTGGGAAGTTGTAGAGGGGAACTGAAGAGAGATTTCATTCCCTAGATGATTGCCAAATCCCTTCCAATTGGAGGACTTTATGTTTCAATCCAGGTAGCTGGAAGGAGAGAATGGAAGGCTTTGGGACATCAGGCTGAGAATGTGTAGCGTGAGGTGCTAGTGCCGCTGCCCGTATCCCTTCAGATCTCACTGTTGCTGTGCATGCTGGCTGCTTATTTCGGCAAGCACTTGGGGGCTTCCTCTGGCTGCCAGAGTGTGTTCAACTAGCACATGAGGCAGATTCGGAGTGGTGGGAGATGACTCCTCCCCAATCCCGAAATAGCCTTCAACCCATGTGGGATGGGAGCGAGCGGGTCAACACCCCAGGTCTCTCGCTTTTCACGGGGATGACTCCAAGGGTTGTTCCACAGAGTCTGCCAGGGTCTTCAGCAGGAATGAGCCTTAGTTGCCCATAGCAGTACCTGTTCACTGACGTGCCCGCTCTCACCTTTCTTCCCTTTCCTGTCTTGCTTCCCTGTTCCCCTACCAGAGCTCCCTGGGATCACTTCCCCAGAAAACCTCCGGCATTTTAATCTTCATCCCAGGATCTTCTTCCAAGAGAGTCTAAGCTGAGAGCTATGCAAGACCTAAGCAAGGCTGTGGACTTGCTTGCGGAAAGGGAAGTAAACTAAGGGGCTGGTTGGTATTTCACATTTACCAAACCCCTGTCTTGAATGTGGAGCAAGCAGAGCAGAGCTTTAGACTGTCACAGTCCACGGAGAAGGATATTTGGAAATGGTAATAAGAAAGTTAGGAGAAAGGAAGGGAAGAGGAGAGCCACAGTGGTTCAGCTGAAGCAGCCTGTTCAGGACCGTTCTTGGGAAGGCGATTTGGCCTTCACTTTGTATTGAACTCTGCGGAAGCCAGAGTCCTAGAATGACTGATCTAGTCATTCTATGACTCTGTCCCCCAAGGACTTAGAGACCATTCAGTCAACAAATCTTGATTGAACACCTGCTATCTGCCAGGCTTTGAGGATGCAGAGATGGACAAAATATACCCCCGGCCCTTCGAAGTTGAAGTCTAGTTGGGGAGGAAGACCCGTTAATAGACAATTGCAACACAGGGGTCTGAGGGAGCAGAGGAGGGGCACTATCTCTGGCTGGCTGGGAGTTCTTCAGATTTAAATATGGGGAAACTGAGACGCAGAGAGGGAAAGCTGATGAGGTTCTATAATTCCTGGGCATTGCTATAGACAGTAAATATTTCTGGTGACAGTTCGATGCTTTATAATATTATCTTCGGCATTTGCAGGGAAGATACTGCTTCATGGCGCTTCTGCCCCTGCCTGCTCTTGGCCTGATGGTCACAGCTGCTTGTGCCTGACAGCTACTGACAGCTACTGTGCCTGACAGCTTCGCCTTTTCTTGTCCCCCCAACTACAGTGATCTTGTGTTCTGAAAGAGCTCCGCAGTCAGTCTCTCCTGTTTTCTTAGTTAGTCTTACCCAATCCCATTATCTGAAGCTTCCTCATGGCCCTCTTAACTGCCACCTTAACTCCCTTTAGCTCCCAAGACCTTAGGTTGTGGCAGTTTCCTGCCCACTTGACTTGCCTCATGTCCAAGTCCTATTGCGCTTAGCTCCGATACTCAGAGAAATGCCTCCTATGGCTTGCAGGATAGAGGATCAGACAAAGCTCACAGGATTGCAACAGAAATTATATGTAAATTCCATCCCCAAACTATCCCCCAAACTATCCAAAAGTATTTGAAGAAGAATCTCTTTGCAAGTTGACAATGCTCATAAAGAAAGCCATAGGCATGTGTTTCTCAGGAGCCTGCGTCTCCGTGGTTATGTATGGGAATAAAGTCGGAAGGAAGGCAAGGGTTTGCCCAATAAAGTCCTTGGAAGCAATTGACCATTTCACTAAAATATATGCATGTGCCCAGAGCGGTATATTTGCTGACTCTTGACAAAACTCACTGCTCAGCCGTCTCCTTTGAAACTCTTGCTTCAGCCCTTACATTTCTCTCCGACCACCGACCTTCCAGAGCCTTGCCTGAACACCAGGACGTAGGGCCCAAATGGACCCGTCTTTCATTCTAGCAGCATTAGCTGCTGCTGAGGCTCACAGGCAAGGCCGACCCCTTCTGCGTGACTTAGCAGCAGGAACGGACGCTGCCCCACAACCTTGGCTCCTGGCTCTGCTCTGTCGTCGCCTGCTTGGCTGTGAGTCACTTTAGTGCTCTGCACACTGGGGAGCCATTACTGCAGTCTGTGGCAAGGTGGAGGTGATGCAGGGAAGTGAGGCAATTCCTACCCAACACTCGGCCTCCTTCCAACTGTGTGTTACTTTTTTTAGACTTGTTTCCTATGGAAAGATTTTCTACCTCTCAGTTCATCCTTCAAAAAATTTTTTTAACCTTGAGGACCAATTGAGTCATTCACTATCAACAAGAAATGCTTGCTGAGCTTCTGCTAATAGTCGACCTTTGTGGATCACTATGTGCTGGGCACTGTGCTACTCACTTGAAAATTATATGCTTTAATTTTCTCAATAGCCCTGCAGGAAGACATATGGGCAAAATTCATTGTTCCATGTCACACAGCAAGCCACTAGCAGGGCCAGGATTTGAACCCAGGGAGTCCAACTCCAGAGCCCAGGAACCCACTATTCTCTCTCCTGCGTGCAGATCACTTTCAATGTTCTGGGAAGACAAACAGGTGTAAGTTGTGATCCCTGAGCTCAAAAAAAAAAAAAAAAAAAAAAACCTCATAAAATCACAGGAAAGATGAAACGAGAATGTGAAATGATAAATAATGCCAGAAACTACTGCTAAGTGTGCTGTCAGTGGAACAGACAGGGCAGGAACTTATGAGGCAAAGGAAGAGAGCAGTGAGGCAAGGCTAGTCTAAAAGACTCCATGGAAGAGTATGGTATTTGACTGGCCTTGGAAGATGGATGGGACTCACATTAGCTGAGAGGAGGAAGTCAACCAAGGTACTGAGGACCTTGAACATATGGGTTCAAGTCCCAGCTTTGACATTATCTATGCAACATAGGAAAATCGCTCATTTTCTTTATTCTATTTCCTTTTCTGTAAAGAAAAAAGCTCAAGCAAGTAGTATGGAGTAGGAAAAAAAGCAGAAATTTGTAACCAGAAGACTTGGCTTCGGAGAGGTGGGGAAGGAGGAGTTAGTGATTTGAGGAAGGGGTAGTTACAAAGTTCTAGTTCTTGACTTAAATGGTGGTTCCATGAGTAATCACTTTGTGATAACCCATTGAGATGTAAAAGTAAGTAAGTGAACAGCTTCTACTTTTTATTTTGTGTTGGGCAAGGTACTCGTCCCTCTGTTTCTTTAGGATATCAAGATGAGGTGAGCTGATGGGGAGTGCCTAGTAGCACATGGGCAGCTAAGAGAGTATGAAACCAGCATGGTCCAAACTCAGTAGGTGACCAAAGGCCTGGGAAGAAGCAGAGGAAAAGAAGAACTTCCTAGTCCAGAAGAATTGGAATGCGTGTGGAGATGATCGACATTGTTTCCATATTAAAAACCTGACAGGATGACTTCTGTTCTTATCTTCTGTCCTGACTCCCATCACCCTGCATGGCTTGTTTACATCAAAATAAACCTCTTTCTCCCATATCTTAATAGGTTTGGGTTAAATTTATGCAGTCATCGATGTCACTTTGAGGCGGTATTGAAAAGCCTATCAATCACCCACCCTCCCACAGAGTGGAGGAGCCACTGGGCTTCCTGCCTGCCTCAGAAGAAATCCAGCTGGTAGGGACGATGGTCTGAGCCTCTCTATGAATCTGAGATCCCCATTAGGAAGCTAATAGTAAGGGGAAACCATACAGTACTTATCTTTGGCTCCAGGCTCCTCCCTCACCCAGAACTGCTAAAGACATGGCAGATCCCATGGTGGAAACTTCCGTGGTTGGTAGCTCCAGGGTGAAGGGTCCCATTGTGGGTGGCTCCATGGTGGGGGCTCCATGGCAAGAGGTTCCATGGTGGGAGGTTCCATGGCGAAGGGTTCCATTGTGGGGGTTCCATGGTGGAGGCTTCCATGGTAGGGGGGCTCCATGGTGAGGGGTTCCATGGGGGGAGGTTCTATGGGGGGAGTGCTCCATGGTGGGAGGTTCTCTGATGGGAGCATTCGTCATGCCACCACACCTCTCCTTCCACACAAACCCTACTCCCAAGCCCCAGCCTCATTACTTCCTGCTGTCCATTCTTACCCTCCCCTTTAGCAATACTAAAATATAATACAATTTCCCAAACATCCCATGTTGTTTCCTGCCTCTGTGCCCACACTTTTTCCTTTCTTCACTTCCTCACCTGCTGAGTGCCACTCATCCCACATACTTGGCTTATATATTTCTTTCTCTAGGAAGATGGGGTTTGTTCCCTCAGGTGTGCATTCCTAGCACCAACTGTTTCCTCTATCATAACCCTTATCACCTGCGTTACAGTGGTTGGTTTCCTGGTTGATAGGATAGCATTTCAGATTTCTGAATAAAGACTACAAATAACAGTGAACGAGATAGAAGTTGTTTCCCACCTAGGCATCACATGAGAGTATCATTGGGCCCACTCTATCTTGTTGCTCTGCCATCCCTAGAATGTTGACCAGCACGGTACAAGTTGGGCTCGCAACCACATCAGAATCCTGGCCCACCTTAATTCCAAAGCCAGCCTCTTAACCACCAGGCCATATGGCCTCTGTTAGTGAAGCTGACCTCATTGAAGTTTGGGGAGGAGGATATAAAGAATATTGGAAGAGTTCAAGATATATTGGGAGACATTTGAGTGCCTGGTGAGGGGAGGTGGGAGATGAGATCATGAAGGTTGTGTCTCACTGTGCAGGACTTGAATGTCATAAATACATTTGATGATGGCTGTGTCATTCATTGTCAATAGTGTCATCTCTCAAGCACGTACTCCAAAATCACAGCCTTTGAAGTGGGAATCAGCTCCAAGTGTCTCTGAAGACTCTCCTAAATCTTTCTTCCATAATTTTGGGGAGACATGGGTCAGATCTCTACAAAGGGAAATGGAATAAAGAAGCTGATACTCAATGATCCACTTCTAAGGCAGGGCCCATGGCCCTAAGCCACCCACCTTCAGGATGATCATCAGAATCACCTTGGCACTTTACTAAAAAAGAAACAAGATCCTGAGCCCATCCATGGCCCTTTGAATCTCCAGGGTGGAGCTCAGGAACCTGTATATCTTTGTAAAATTCTCCCAGAGACTCTGATGAGGAGCTGGGTGTGGGCACCTTTGCTCTTAGGAGACCCATCACTACCCTTTATTTACTCTAACTGAAAATTCACCAACTGCACTCCCTTTTCTTTCATGGTGGAAGCGTTTTTCTCTTTGGACCCATGGCAGGGTAATTTCTTATTTGAACTTCTCTCTGAATTCTAAGCCCCAGGTTATTGCAAATTCCAAAAGTTTTGAACCTTCTCCAAGTCTTCTCAGCAGCAAATCCATATCCTGGAAGCTTAAATACAGAGCTGAGAAATTCAAAGCTTTGGTTAACCACAAACCCCAACCACGTGTACATCTCTATACGCTGATAGATATTTCTTCTTAGCTGTGACCGTCAATCTGCCGTGATTCCTAGCTCGCTAACCCTCTGGACCAAGACTTCTGTCTTTAGAAAATTACCCAGCAGCAACTGAGCCATATGGTAATAGCAGATTTATTTAATGCCTTCATGAGCCATACAGTTTATATGCATCATGTTGTCTAAACCTCCTTGACAAGCTGGGGATATTAGCATTATTACTCCCGATTTATAGATAAAGAGTTTGAAGCTCAAGAAGAAGTAGAACTGGATTTCAAACTTGGATCTATCTGTTTGAGTCCAAATTCTGAGTTACTAACCAACTTCTCCCAGTGACATGTGTGTGCGTGGAGGAGAGGAAAAGAACAAGGAATAGAAGCAGAGAGACAAAGCATTTCCTTGTTGGCGTCTGCTACCTATTTTCTTCTTCTGTTCTCCTACCCGCTTCACATTCTCATGCTAGCAGCAGCCCATACAAGAACAGCCTTTTATGCTCCAAGGCAAACTTTAGCAGAGAAAGTTGAACTCCTGCAAAAACTAGTTTCCTCTCTACATCGTTTCAGAGCCTCAGTGGAACCACAAATATAATTTTTAGCTAATAATGTATGCACCAGACAGTTATGATATACAATAAATGATTAACACATTCAGCCAATTCCCTGGAAGACAATTCACCAAATTTATTGGAAGGCACTTTTATTCAAGATAGCACACAAATTCCCTTTTCCTACACTTTCTTCCTTTGCTGATTCACTCTGTATTGAGCCTGGATGAATCATTTGGCCTTTCTAATTCAACGGGGCTGAATGGGAGAGGTCTGGGCACATGATTACTGCTGGGAAAGTACTACTGGCAGGTTTGACTCATGAGAGGTATGGTCGGCACTGTTTGGGATCAGAACAATTCTAAATCTGAGGCACTTGATGGAGATAGCTATCACATTTGGTTCAGGTTTTCCCTTGGAGACTGAGTTCATCCTCCCAAATGCTATTATTTGCTGATAGGAGGAGGGTTATACCGGATCCTTTGGTCTGCAGCAATTAGAGTGAATTCTCCTGTGGCAGGCTTGGCCCTCCAGAGCATTAATTGGTTTTAATGCAGAGAGGTTTAAAATAACTCACTCTTCCATGAACTAATCTCTCATTTCCTGGAGCAGATTGAATTGTTTGGAAATGAGCCATTGAAAGGGTTCTTCTTTCTCACTCAGCCTGAGGATTGTAACAAATCTCCCCAGAAAAGAGAAGCCACGGTGGGGATGGGGTAGGGGGAAACTGGCTCTGCCTGTTCTGTGGACTCCAAAATTTTTTTCTTTAGTCTCATCCTTGTCTTGTAAACCTGACTGATGAACCCAGGATAATGTACATTAAGAAAATCATCTTGGCTGGGCACAGTGGCTCATGCCTATAATCCCAGCACTTTACGAGGCCAAGGTGGGAGGATCCCTTGAGCCCAGGAGTTTGACACTAGCCTGAGGAACACGGTGAGACCCCATCTCTACAAAGAATAAGAAAAATTACTCAGGCATGGTGGTATGGATCTGTAGTCCCAGATACTTGGGAGGCTGAGGCTGGAGGATTTCTTGAGCCCAGGAGTTTTAGGTTGCAGTGAGCTATGATTGCGCCACTGCACTCCAGCCTGGGTGACAGAGTGAGACTGTGTCTCTAAAAAAATAAATAAATAAACAACAGCAAATCATTCTATTCCTACACCACTCAGAGTACTGGATAGCTAAAAAAATAATGTCAGACAAGTAAGTGTACCTGTGTGGAAAGGGTGCCATGGTACAAGTTCTTGCCCCAACCCTACAACCAATCTAGCTCAGTTTTCTCATCTGTAAAATGAGCCCGTTGGACTCACTGCTCTCTAAAGACTTAAATTAATTGAAGAACAGTTTGGTTAAATCCATTCTATTATTCTAAAACAGAGTTTTCCAACTTTGGCATGAATAACACTTTGGGCCTATAATTCTTTTTTTGTAAGGGCTGT
>NW_012151663.1:1552399-1556828 GCF_000956105.1 Propithecus coquereli
ATTCTCCCAACAAACAGCCCAGGCAAATAACCCTACTTTGAAGCTCAAAGGTGACAGACCCCACCCACTTGCTGAGAACTTCCAATTAGTTGGGGGTTTTTTTGTTTTGTTTCTGTTTTTTTTTTTTTTTTAGCTTCTCATTCATTATCATGAACATACATCCAAGTTTTACATCTAAGGAAAGGCTCTAACGTGAGAGAAAGAGATAAAAGAAAAAACATAAATTGGGCAGAAACGAAAACTGTACAGGGAAATAAAATTTCCCAAGTAAATTTTATAATTAATATTTGTAAAGAAGTTAAAGAAAAACTTCCAGGAAACAAGAACAGGGTGCTATAAAAAATGAACACTTGAGAATACAAGGCTCTTGAACATGAAAAAGGGAAATGACAAATGAGAAGGAAGAACCATGGAGGAAATCTCACCTCATTTCCACCTCCCCTCACCAAAGGACAAAAATGTGTAGAAGAAACGAAGAGAAAACAGGTGAAAAAGAATAGATGACCAGTCATGAAGGTTCAACATTAGCATAATGGAAATTCTAAAAAGAGAGAACAGAGAAAATGGGGAAAGGGAGGAAATTATCATAGAAATAATGCAAGAAATTTCCCAGAATGGATTGAAGGGACCCACCAAGTAGCCAGCCTAACAAATGAAAGGAAGAGGACAACTCACACGGCACATACATCACTGCCAAATTTCAGATCAGTGGAGGCAAAGAAAAAACCCTACAAGCCACCAGAGAGAATGTTAAGGATCTGGAATCCGAATGGCTTCAGATTTCTCCGCAGTAATACTTGAAGCAAGAAGACAGTGGAGAAATGCCTTTGAAACACTGATGGAAAAATGAACCCGCATCTATGGCTGGCCCAAGTATAAATCAAGTGCTACAGAATAAAAAGGCTTCTAGGCCTGCAGGGTCTCAACAAATTTCTCTCCCCATGCACCCTTCCTCAGGAACTCACTAGATGATCTGCTCCGTAAGAAAGAGATAGCAAACCAAGACGGCAAAAAGCATTGAATACAGAAAATACGAGCTCCAGCCCCAGAGACCGGTGGGAGGAAAGGGGCTGACAGCGGTCCGCCAGGCGTGGAGGGCAGCCAGTCAAGACTAGAGCAGAGCGTCTTAAGAAATGGATATGCTGAAACCATCGTCACCAAGACCCCCACTGCTATCGATTCATGTTTTAAAAAATGGGAGGACAGGATTCCTCAGAGAGTCTGGCTGAGACGACCTGTTTTGTCTTAATCGCTCCTGATGAGGTTGCTACGGTTCCCGCTCTGGCCCGCTTTTGGATCAGCTTGGGATGCTCATTTCACCCCCCGAAGTGCTCTTCTTGGATCTTGTGCAGAAGCCAATGGCAGGCCACCGTGAAGCAGAAGACTCAGAGCACACGGGCCCATACTCTGGAACATATTGCTTCTTATCACCCAGCGCCCAGCCCACACAGCAGCCCTGCCACGTGCTGAGCTCTGGTGAGCTCTGTGTTTCCTAAGGTCCGCTCATGACCTTGCCCACCTATTTCCCCAGAAGGGGCTCTTGGAAACTCTGGGGGAGGCGGAAACCAGATTACCCGGACACTCGGTTCGGATTGTCTCTCCTGGGCACCTTTATCCACATGGCAACTTTGCCCTGTCACTCTCAGCCAGATGGGTGCTTCCGTTCAGTACACATGGTTTTACCTAGGTGGTAAAACGATAAAGAAAATCGAGATAATGATTAGTACAAAAAGTCAAGACAGTGGTTATCTCCGGGGAGGAGGTCAGAGGTTTTATTTAGAGAGGGGCATTTGGAGGACTTCTAAGGTACTGGTTAGTGTTCAATTTCTTAATTTTTCTTAAGTACAGAAGAGTTAGATATTTTCAACTCCACATATGTTTAAAATACTCTTCTATACCTATGAGATGCACTTCACAATAAAAATCTAGGTACCAAGAAGACACCAAAGCAAGGCTACCTTGTAAAGTAATGAGAACATACGTTCACGTGTGCTGCCTGGGGCTTGGACAGCGGGAACCAGCAAAAGGGCACAGGGTTCTCCCTCTTCCAGAGCCTGATCGGGAGGCGGCAGGAATAACATTATAACACCCAACCGGCAGCACGATGCTGAGGCTCTTCCCACCAGTTCGTAGGTGGTTTCCCGGCGGTGAGAATCCTTTTGCAGTGACCTGGAGTCCATGAAAGGCAGCTGTGCAGAGAAAGCGTTTAGGACATCCCCTCGGCTGTCAGCGAGAGGGCAGGTGGCTTTGCTGGTCCCGATCCCATCTCCGCCCTTCCCGCGGAGGCTGACTGCTGTGTGCTACATCCCCAGCTCCCCGTTCTTTGGCTTTTAGCTGGGTTTTGCCAGTAGGAGCTGCTGGCAGGAGATTGGAGGGCAGGAGGAAAGAGGGGTGAAGAGTATTTCTCCCCCTCTGCTTCCTGGCCCCACCGTCAGTTGCTGGTTCACCTAACCCCACCCACAGCCCTGTAAACAGTCCCTTATTAAATTCTCTTCAGTTAAGCCCTTTTGAGTGCACGACCTTTCAACCCTTGCCAGGACCCTGACTGCTACACTATTTGAGCATTTATGTGTCCCTGCCCAGTGGTACTTTCTCATGTTATTATGGATTTTGAGGACCAGAAAGTCTTTAGAAGCCCGAATAGGGAGCTCTCGAAGAGGGCGGTATTTCGGGAAGTGTTCCAGAGGAGTTCTCACGTCCACTCTCAAATGAGGCTGCGCAGTGAGGCGGGGGGGGCTTGCTCATCGAAAAACATCTCTCTCCAAGGAAGGGTCTGCAGCCCTGGCGTTTTGCGCAAAGGTTAGACATTGGTGTAAGATGCCATGATTACACGGCTAGCTCAGTGTAGAAAGGGCCGGGAGATTTGCCTCTGGCTTGTGGAATGTTTATTCCTTTTGCAATTCTGTCCCGGGGAAAAGGAGGCCCCCCACCCAGGCACGGGCAGGGGTGCGCAGTTCTCGCCAGCATCCTCGCTGGTTTCTGTAAGAGAGGACCTGTTTGGCTTCCTTTCGTAGAATGAGTCAGATGCTGCCCCACTCTTAGCATCTCTGCCGCCTTCCCGTTGCCCTTCCCTCTGCAGATCAAAGCTCACCTCAGGAGAACCTCCAGGGGGAAGAAACAGCCAACGGACCCCCAACCCCGGGGCCAGGCAGGAAAAGCAAGTAAACAAGTGGCTGACGCACTTCTTGGACAGCCTCTGGTGGGCAAGCGTGAGCAGGGGAAGTTGAGGAAGCGGTCCAGGATGGGGCGGGGCCCCGGAGGGCTTGGCTAACAGCTCATTGTTCCTCAGGGTTCCCAGGGAATAAGGTTGGCTTCCAGCAACACAGACGTCGGGAGGACAGGCTATTTGTGTTGATAAACACGGAAGAGGGGAAGTGACCAGCCGGAGGGAGGGTGGTTGGAGTGGAATGTGCCTTTTTCTGGGAATCTGTCCGCTGGGCTCCTATGGGACAGGAGAGGAAGAGGGAGAAGGAGGAGGCAATGCTGGATACTGCTAAACACATGGGACCTGGAGGTGGGCAGACCTGGGTTCAAATCCCGAGGCCTCTATTTCCTAACTCTGTAACTTGGCCCTATTTTTTTATTTCTCCGGGCCTCGGCTTTATTATCAATGAAGTGGAAATGGTAATTCCTCACCCATAAGGTTTCCTTGAAAGCTTAGTAAGATAACGCCCTTTAAGTGTCTGACACATAGAAAGTTCTTTAAACATGGCTCCTCTTGCTGTCGGGGAGCTGCTGTGTCAGTGAGGGAGGGGGCGAGGGAGGAAGCAGTGCGCCGTGGGAAACAGCGCGGCACCGTCGCGCGCCTGGGTTTTGGTCGAGGTTCTGGCACGAAGTCACCGTGTGATCCCCAGCAAGTCGCTGCTCATCACTGGCGCTGGGTGTGCCTCCCCGGAATGAGGGCGCCCAACACGGGGGCCCCGGGGCTGGTTCTCGAGCCGAGATCCTGGCTTCTAAGGAACTGCGACCAGAGCGTTGAGACAGGAGCAGCCGCAGCAGCCAGGCGGGTTTGTCCCCACCGCCGAGTCTCCTCGGACACTAGACTCTTCCCATCACGATGCTGCCGTTTCTCAACGCATATTCAGATTCATTGGTTTAGAATTATCTGCAGAGCCAGCTCTGGGGGCCAGATTAGAAAGTCACCTCATTGCTTTATAGACACGAATTTCTTTCTTTCTTTTTATTTTTTGACCAAAGAAAAACTCTCATTCCCTTAAGGCAAATTAGATTGCAGTTCCAGTTTTGCCACTAACTAGTGGAGGATTGTGACGTCATGTCTTTTGTCCTTGGTTTCTCCCCCCGGAACGTGGGGATGATGATACCCGCCTACGGCCTGGCCACGGGCAAGGCAGGGGCGAGGAGAGCCGCACCGAGCAAGAGGCTCGGCCCAGGCAGGCAGGAGAACACATCCGGAGGTGCGCGCCCGTCC
>NW_012151663.1:1559238-1566916 GCF_000956105.1 Propithecus coquereli
CTTTGATGAACCCAGAATTTTCAAAACTAGTTATTTTCCTAACCGGTTGCGACCTCCTTCTTTGGCGCACTGCTTTTGAGCATCCTCAGAGCCCACAGTGAGCGCGGTGTTCACAAGCTCGCCCCGGACTCACACCCTCTAGATTTGCATCACGCTTCCGCCGGGGTCTTAATCTCTCTCAACCTCAATTTTCAAAAAAAATAAATAAACCTTGGTTTTCTCATAAGTGAAATGGAATTAGTAATCCCATCTCATAGGGTTGTTGTAAGGATTAAAGAGGACCACGTGTGAAATGTACACAGCAAGCATTTGATAAAGGTAAAAGCTAATGTTGTTATTAAAATTCTAAGGAACTGTTTCCTTCCCTGCCCTCAGCAGTCATATCCTGTCTTCGTGTTTCCTGGCCCATCTGTCTCCCCCTGTTTTCTTAACCTTCAACTTGGGGCTCTACTTTGGGTTCACTATGAAGTCAACACCCACCAGCCCAATAACTTGTGTCTGTGGTTCTCACCTACCCGTGTTATGGGTTGTTTTATAAATTACTTTTTCATATCACCATCCTGAAACTGGACTGCAGTGTGGAGTGGGCCAAGGGAGGAGAAGAGGCCACTTGTGCTACCCCATGATGAAAAGTTTGTGATTTGTGTCCTCATTTGAGAAATGTGGGGTTTTTAAAAGGAGCTGTCCCTTTAAATGCACCCAAGTGTTTATAGCTATGAAATTACAATGCAGTAGAATCTGGGCAGGCCCTCTGGCTGCTGAGAGACAGACAGCCGGCCCTGGGCAAAACATCACGTCCATGGAAGATTCCAGTTAGTGGAGTCTGCTCCACACTGAGATTTTAAACCAAAGCAAGGGCACCGGTGCAGTTCACACAATGTCCGGTTGGACTGGCCACGGCTGGTGCTTTCTCTGCCTTTTATTTGCATCATCACGACAGCTGCAAACACAGGGCCTCGCCTCTCCAGCAGCGTCTGCTGAGGAGGACCCAGGGACCCTCCCCGGACCTGGTGGGTAGGTGCAGACAGGAAAGCATGAAGCCACTTCAGCGAAGTCTTCTGCAGCAGGCAGGATGCGGGGCAGGATGCAGAAACCGCGCTAGGTATTTCGAACCCTAAGCAATCAGGGGCCCCCAGGAGGAAGAGATGGCAGGTCACCTCGAGGCTAACGGCTCAAGGTCGCACCTCCACAGCTGCAGGCCAGAGGTCAGGAAGCTGCTGCTGTCACCGTGGTGTGAGCTCATGAAGCTGGTGACCGACAACTGGAACTTGGCCTCTGGCTGCCGCAATCACATCTGCCCATTCTTGCTTTCTTCCTCCTCTGAATCTTGCCGGAATTTATCTCAGCCTATAACCTGCCCACCCTTATAATGCAGACAGGGGATGGGGGTCCACGAAAGTGAGGGACTGGACGCTAGGAGACCGTCTCGGCATAGCTCCTAGACAAAGCAGGAGTAGCTTGCATTGATCAAGCGCCTGCAATCTGCCAGATGCTCCGCTAGGTGGTTTGCATATTTATCCAATTTGGTTTTCACAGCAGTCCTCCGAGGAAGGTATGATAATAGCACCATTTTACATACGAGAAAACTGAGGATCAGTGAGACCGATAAATGACTCGAGGCCTGTGACGGTTAATTTTATGTGTCAGCTAGGCTGCGGTGGCCAGTCCTCTGGTCATGCACCAGTCTAGATGTTGCCGCGAGGTATTTTTAGATACGATTAACATTTAAATCAGTGGACTTTGAGCAAGGCTGCTCACCCTGCATAATGCGATTGGGCCTCATCCAGTCAGCTGAAGACATTAAGAGAAGACGCTGAGATCCCCCGAGGAAAAGAATTTCAGCCCCCAGACCGCCTTCAAACTCGGGGCTGCAGCATAAACTCCTCCAGAATTTCCAGTCTGCTGGCCTGTCCGGCAGTTGCATGAGCCAATTCCTGAAAAGAGAGAGAACGTCCAGGTCCTGTTTCTCTGCGGACTCCTGACTGATGCGAAGTGCAACAAGAAGTAGTAAACAGTGTTGCTGAATTTCAAACTCGAGTTTGTCCAAGTCAAAAGCCCATACTCCTGGAAGACAGACTTCAGCCTCATGTTCTTAGACTTTCAACAGCTCTGTCGTGCTTGGGGGGGCTCTGGACTCAATGGGGGAGAGGTCCATGCACTCGGGGACATTCCAGGTGGCGAGAAAGCAGTGGTCTGCCTGCATATGGAGACCTGCGTTATGGGAGGATTGCTTGATTTGTTTCATAGTCATTCTTCACACATTTATTGAACACCCAATAGAGGTCAGAAACCCTGTCAGGCTTAGGAGTGATGCAAGAAAGAGATTCCAAACAACAGCAGCGACTGTAGGGGCCTTGACTTCCAGTTTTCAGATGATGGGCTCAAGTTAATGTTTCCTTGGAAATCTCCTAAAAGCAACAAGGACGTTTCCTGGAAACTCAGAAAACCTAAAAACAACAAGGAGAAAAAGAAGCAGAGATTCAAACTCTTTTTTTGGTAAAACGGTAAGAGAGTTGAAACTCTAAACAGGTGGAAAGTGCGTCAAAAGATGGATGAATAGACGAGGAGCAGGGGAAGGAAGAGCGGGACATGCAGGGGTCGCAGATCCCAGAGAGGGGGCGAAGCACAGGCATCCGAGATGAGGGCGCACTTGCCCTTTGCTTGTAAGAGTGAGGACTGGACGCCTGGACCAAGCATCAGAGCGTCCCTGGGTCTGCTTTGGTCCTTAGGAAGGAAGGAGAAGTGTAGCAGAGTGGTTGCCCCTCCTCCCGCAGATATGGAGGGGGAATATTGACAGTGGGGAACATGCAACAGAGAGAATGGCCTGAACAAAGGGAAAAAATATTTCCTCTTTGAAATATCCGTTTTTTGAGAACGAAAACCTGCGTCTCTGCCTCAGGCCAGGGGTTGGGAGGGGCCGGGCAACGTCTTTTGTTCTTTGGGCTCAGGAGATGGCTCAGCCCACCTGGCAGAGGGAGGTCCTGAGTGGGGGTCACTGAGATTGTCCTCAGGGAGATGGGACGATCTGGATCATCAGCTGAAGATGAACAGCAATGGCCTGAAGCCGAGAACCCACCCTTTAAAAACTCTGCATTTCTGCTTATTGTCAGGACGATGGCATTTCAGACAGGTGTCTCCACCCTCCTCCTTTGCTGGCAAAGTAATAAACTTCTCTTTCCTTCTCCTCAAACTACTTGTTCCTATTCTTCTGATGCGGACTCAAGGACAAGTGCTGAGCTTTTGGTAAGGGAAGGGTGGTATGAGGGTCACACGGGCAGGCCACATCTTCAGGGAACTATCAGTGTGAGCCTGGGGGCAGGGGAGCCTTCCTTGGCACCAAGCCACGGCTGTCTGCATCTGGACAGACTCAGACTTATGTCCCTGGGTTTCAAGCAAAGTTCCTGCTGGTGTGGAAATGAATTTCCCACGTGAACTCCTGCAAGTACCTAGTCAAGGAAAAACACTCTTCACTCAAGGTTTATTCACCAAAAGTCTATATAAAGGTCATTTCTGCTTCTGAATGAGATGGAGTAACAGGGACTGGATTTACCCTCTGCCTGGGGGCGGGGGGAACCTAAACTGAAAAAGCAGTTTAAACTAGAAGCAATGATGTTCAAAATATTGGACATCACTCAGTGACATTCGGTGACCTCTGAGAGATGGGAAATGAACAAGGTGAGCCCTACAATTGCCCCAGGTTACTGCTCAGAGGAAGTTTTTAAATCATGTTACAGAGAGGGGAAAACCCAGTCAGGCCTTGTGGCCTCTCAGTCCAGTAGAAGGAGCTGGAAGACCTGAAAGGCTACGGCTAAGGGGACTGGGGTTTTCAGGAAAGAATAACAGGGGAAAGAGAGAGAGAGAGAGAGAGAGAGAGAGAGAGAGAGAGAGAAAGGGAGGAAGAAAGAGAGAGAGAACACTCCCTCCAGAAACCTGTAGAGGGCCCACTTACAGTCTTCAGTTGTGTACGGCTCAGTGCATGCATCGGAGGAAATTGCCCTCGCCAGGGGGAAAAGGAACCACCTGAAAAATTAGAGGAAAGATTCCCACCCAAGATCAGGAACAAGGCAAGGATGTCTGTTTTCACCACTTCTACTGATACATGCAACAACACGGATGAATCTCATAACAATCATACTGAGTAAAAAAGCCGGATCAAACAAAGAGTATATACTGTATGGCATCGTTTATAGAAAATTTTAGAAAATGAAAGCTAATCTAAAGTGACAGAAAGCAGATCAGTTGTCCCTGGGAAGGGGAAGGGACATAGGTTATAAAGGGCACAAGGAAACATTTTGGGGTCAGCAGTTTAACTGGGTGTTTGCATATGTTAAAACTTACCTATCAGGGCTGACGCCACGGCACTCTAGCCTGGGCAACAGAGTGAGACTCTGTCTCAAAAAAAAAAAAAAAAACTTACCTATCAGATCGTATACTTAAAGATGTGCAGGTTTTGGTTTGTAATCACACCTCAATAAAAAATAGTACAAAAAACAATGAAGCAAAAGACAAGAAAAGCCAAGGAAACACAATATGCTAGTAAATGGTGGCCCTCAAAAAAACAATCATGTAATAGAACAAATATTTAAAGATACAATTCATCAAAAGGTTTCAGAAACCTTTTGAAGGTTTCTGGGGAGACTTCAATGTAGCTATTGAAAAGGAAAAGTCTTTCAGAAAGAACTAACAAGGATTCTCATTGCTGAGACATATCCTAGCAAAATGACTGAATTTCAGAGATAAAGAGTCTTTGGGGGCTGGGCACAGTGGCTCAATGCCTGTAATCCTAGCACCCTGGGAGGCTGAGGTGGGAGGATTGCTTGAGGTCAGGAGTTCGAGACCAGCCTGAGCAAGAGTCAGACCCTGTCTCTACTAAAAATAGAAAAATTAGCCGGGCATGGTGGCGCGTGCCTGTAATCCCAGCTACTCGGGAGGCTGAGGCAGGAGGATCGCTTGAGCCCAGGAGTTTGAGGTTGCTGTGAGCTAGGCTGACGCCACAGCACTCTAGCCCAGGCGACAGAGCGAGACTCCATCTCAAAAAAAAAAAGTCTTTGGGGCAGCCAGGTGAAAAGACCAAGAGAAGTGACTGGTTGACTTGCGGCTTCTCAAAGTCAACATCCAATCCTAGAAGACGGTGGAACAAATCCTAAAAATTCCTTGAGGAAAGAAAGTGTGATCTCAAATTTCTACACCTGACTTTTTGTATTTTTAAAAATGTAAAATCAAGCATTTTTGAACATGCAAGAATTTAGGAAAGATTGTTCTAATGAGCCCCTCCTGAAGAAACTATTGGAGGACCAACTTCAACCCAAGTGACACCCAGAATGGAAGATAACAACGACTTACATAAGAAACATTGCCCCGCAGAGAAATTAAGAGTTCTTTGTTGGAATGAAATTGCCTGAGGAGGATTTAAGTGTTCTGGAAGAGTCTAGGAACTTAATGGTACAGGAGCTTGGAAACATCAATGCCAAACACAGCCAAGAAACAAATGCAGAAAAGCAACCACAGCTGACAGCGGCGGAGATTAAGAATTCCTAAACTGATACACCGAGATGCTACTGGCCACTCTGCCTGAGGAAGGAAGGCCGGGCTGGACTTTTGTGACACGCCCTGGGAATGTGGTATGTTTACCCTTCACAGGAGTGGTGCGTTTGCCAGTTTCTTTGGAGGAACAGAATTGGCAGAATTAAAAGAAATCATTTAAAAGTTGTCAGGTCATTCTGGGGACAGCTGAGGACACATTAACAAAGGTTGCATGTTAGATTTTGAAATTTTCTGAGGTGTGAGCCTGATATTATAGGTGTATAGGGAAATGTTCTTATGTATAGGAGATTTATGCTGAAATATATAGGGGTGGAGTGCCCCATCATCTGTGATTTGTTTCCAGATCATTCGGCAAAAAAATATATATCACACATGAAGAAAAAGAAAACACGGCGAAATGTCACAATCAGTGAGTGTTGGTGAGGAGCACATGGTGTCCGTTATGCTAATCTGTCAACTTTTTCTGTAGGCGTGAAGTTTCTAAAATAAAAAGTTATCTGATTAAGAACAGAAAGTCAAAGCAGCAACGGTATCTTTTAGAGAAATCAAGAGCTAAAATAAACATCTTCCTGAGGAAGTATCTGGGCTTAAAGATACAATCAAATGACCCGAAGAAATAATTCAAATGCACAGAAAGATGCGTCTGCCGTTTGAAGAACAGAACATCAAGGAGACGTGGGAAAGCCGGAACTCCGTGCAAAGGCTGCACGTTTTCACAGGTATTTTAGTAAAACTTCTACCTGGGAAAGCTCCCTAATGAAAATAATCTAAGTAAAGTGAAGAGGATGCGTCTACACTCTTAGGTTCAAGAAGGAAAAAGAATCCAGACCTAAGTTGGCATGAAACAATTGCTACTTGAGAAGGAGAAGATTGCAATGAATCAAATACTGAGCTCGGTAAATGAATCGAATCTCACTTGACATCTCAGAAGATCCTAGAAGAAGCTCGATTGCACAAAGAGGATGACATTCTCCTCTTGCGTAATTACACCGGGCTGCCGAAACACCTGATGATCAGAGTGAGAAGATAAAAAGTCAGAGAAGACAGACAATAGCTGCCTCTTGGACAAAATTAAGAAGGGTTGAGAGAAGTAGAGTCCCTCTCCAGTCCCAGCTGAGTGACGAGGTGTCAGCCGGGCAGAAGCTGGAAGCACAAAGAAGTTGGACACTGAGCCTCAGACGCAGCGTTTCATCAAAGCTCACCTGGAAAACGGGTGCTCCGTCTTGCGGCTGCAGCACGGGTTCTTCCTGGCCTTGGCAGGCAGCGGCCTGGCACTGCAGGAGAGCGGATGGGACAGGGGAGGGCGAGAGCTCTCCGCAGCCGAGGAAGCAAAGACCTTAGCAGAAGTTAATTTAAGAACAGGAGGCTGAATTAAGACAGAGGGTGCGGTGGGGGAATGAGATCTAAGAAGACCTGGATTGCTCTTAATGATCACAAAGTCCGTGACAGCAGGCACACGCCGGCGCTGCAGAAAGAGCTTTTGTTGGAGAGAAGAGGCAACCTGCCAGCCTGGGACAGAGATCAATACAAGTAGAACCGAGATGCCGATGCTTCCAACACCAGTGGCTGTAGCTCCAGGACGACACAATCACCAAATCCTGCTACAGAAGGTCTTCTGCGCCCAGACTGATTTTCTGACCCACTTGTCAAAACTAGAGGTGTCCTCTACCCAGGGCCAGCTACATAATTTTCTGTGTCCAGTGTGAAATAAAAATTTAGGTCCCTTTATCAAAAAAGCAGGAAAAGAATGCCATCAGATGTACTAAAATATACAGCTCTTTCCTTTCTTCTGAGATCTCTCTCTCTCTCTCTCTCTCTCTCTCAACTTGGTATAGTGCTTTTTATTTGCTACTTAAGGTCAATCCAAGTAAAAAAAAGTTAAAAATTTTAGTAATTAGCATGAATTTTACCATCCATCTTTACATCATCCCGTGGTGATTTTAAATGCAAATCTGAGAGCATTTCTCTCATGCGCAGTCACTGAGTCACGCAGTTCTCACTTCGTAGCTCATACACGCACACGCATTTTGTTCTTACCAGAGCAGAGGAACTGCCGTGCAAACTAACTAAACTGTTTTTATTTCACTTCTCGATACACACATTCTACCAACGGCCTCCACCTTGGGATTGCTGA
>NW_012151663.1:1579781-1581112 GCF_000956105.1 Propithecus coquereli
GAGGAAGTTTGGTTTAGGCCTTAAAGGAAGTTTATTCTGATTGTCTCTCAAAGTATTTGTAATTCCTTCTATGAATTCCCAAGTCCTTATGATCTGGCATTTAGCATAAATTACCTAGTATTTTATCTACTTGTGTACACATCCTGTCCCACAGGACAGGGGTGTGTTTCATCTGCAAGGGAATCTTTAGTAAAATGCTCAATAAGCAACACAGGTTCAATACACCCATCAGCAGGATGCGAGTGGTCCCAGAAGACTGGGGGTGGGGTGGCACACCGGGCAGAAGGGACAACAGGCACAAAGACACCCAGGCAGGAAGCCCAGGCCCTCATAGGCGAGCGTGGTCCTACCAGTGCGACCAGGGAGGTGCCCTGCGGGTGGAGGAAGAGAGAGGGCTGGAAGGGTAGGGAGCAGACACACTGAAGAGTCCTCGAGTGCCAACCTAAAGCATCTGGACTCGGTTCAGTAGGCAAAGGGGAGCCAGCGAAAGTTCCAGGTAGAGAAGATTTCAGCAAGAGGCAGAAAGGGCAGCGTGAGTAGGCAGGGACCAGCGGGAACCCCCTGCACCCATTCAAGGGTAAGACCATGGGAGGCCCAACTGTGCAGTACCCTTGACAATGACAAGGAGGGGTAGACTCAAGTGAGACACTTAAAGGAAGGATGGATTAACAGAACCTGGTGACGCCATATGGGGTGGCCGCAGAGAGTGACCTGGGGCTATGGGAAGACGAGGGGCTGGTTTTGGGACCAAGACTCACATCCAAAAGGCATCAAGCATAAACTTTTATCTCTGATTTCAATATACAATTACAAACACAAACAAGATTCCAGAAGTTATATAGAAAGGCAGAGAAATGTGAATAGCCAACATTATTTTGAAAAAGAAAACCAAAATTAAAACACTTGCACTACCTGACTTTAAGACATACTGCAAGCTATGGTGAACGAGACAATGCGGAATTAAGCACAGACATAGAGCTCAATGCAGCGAAATAGAGTCCAGAGACAGACTCAGATAAATATAATCGATTGATGTTTGACAAAGATGCAAAGGCAATTCAGTGGAGTGTCCTCAACAAATGGTGCTGGGACGACTGGATATCCATGTACTAAAACATGAACCGTACCTCACACCACACCTTGCGCCTGCCAACGACACTGTTAAAAGAATAAAAACTCAAGCCATAGAATGGGAGAAAATATTTGCCAATCATTTATCTGACAAATAACTTGTATCCAGGCCGGGCGCGGTGGCTCATGCCTGTAATCCTAGCACTCTGGGAGGCCGAGGCGGGTGGATTGTTTGAGCTCAGGAGTTCGAAACCAGCCTG
>NW_012151663.1:1581162-1583210 GCF_000956105.1 Propithecus coquereli
CTTTGAGAAGCTGGTCAAAGGATGTGGGCATCCTCCTCAGAACAGGTGTGCATATGCACAGCTCACACACTTTGGCAAGCAATTTCCAAGGGTTCGCTGCCCCCTGAAGCCCACCCTTGGAGCCCAAGCTAAAAACACCTGTTCTAGATCCTGGACTGGAAGCGATTTTGGAGGGTGCCCTAAAAACTTAAATGATAACACCTAACGTTCATTTTGCATTTTAAATGGGTTTGAAGGCCTCGATGCCTCAGGAAGAGATGCTTAGAAATGACTTATCTTAGAAGCATTAGTGGGGGGCCTGCTAGCTGAGACCTGGGGGAGAAGGAGGAGAAACTGGCCGGGGAGGTGCTAGGACAATCTTTGTAAGGCATTCAGTGAGTTAGGTCTTCACGGAAGTTTAGCCTGTAATTTGCGAATACTGCCACGAGGTGGCAGTGCTGGAGTCACGTGGCTCTTCAGCCACGTAAGCCTGTGTGTGCACACTTACGGGTTCCAAAATCAAACCAATAGTTTTCCACCCAACAGAGAGCCAAATATTAGGTTATAACGTATGAAATGTCCCATATCCTTAAGTACTAAGTTTGACAGTTGATACCTCTGACATTTCACTTTAACACTTCTTGTTTTATTTTTATTGTGAAGGTACAGCCTCAGTCTTGCAAACACACATTTTGGCTTGTGATTCTCTTTCATATTTTTTTAGAGCAATTTTTGTGAAACCATGGATAAGTCAAAATTCATGTTATTTTCAAATATGAGCTCCATCATGGAACCAATGCAGTGCTGACAGCTCGAAATACCAACCCCGTGTTTGGGAAGGATGTGGCTAATGAACGCACAGCACATCAATGGTTTGAGAAGTTCCATTCTGGTGATTTTAATCTTGAAAATGAGCTGTGTGGGTGATCTAAGACCGAGGTGGATAATGATGAGCTGAAAGCTGTAGTGGAAGCAAATCGATCTCAACCCACGTGTGAATTAGCAGCAAGGTTTGATATGACTATCCCAACAATATTGCACCATCTGAAACAAATCGGCAAGGTAAAGAAGCTGGATAGATGGGTTTCTCGTTAATTAAACAAGCATCAGAAGAGAAATTGTCTCGAAGCTTGCCTCTCTTTGCTGTCACAACATGAAGTCAAACCATTTCTACACCATATTGTTACGTGTGATGAAAAATAGATTCTTTTTGACAATTGCAAGCGTGCATTTGGTACAATGGTTGGATAAAGATGAAGTGCCGAAACACAGTCCAAAACTGAATATTCATCCAAAAAAGTTAATGGTGTCTGTTTGGTGGTCCAGCCCTGGTATTATCCACTACAGCTTCATGGTCCTTCGGTACAGCGGATGTCTACCGCAACCAACTGGATGAAACGATGAAGATGCATGTCATTAAGCAGCTGAAATTGGTCCATAGAGACAGGCCGATCCTCTTGCAAGACAACACTCAACCACAAACAGCGCTGCTCAAACTACAGAGGTTGGACTTGGAAACTCTCTGTCATACACCGTATTCACCAGACCTTGCACCCACTGACTCCCACTTCTTCCAGGCTTTGGACCACTTCCTTCAAGGGAAAATATTCAATACTCAACAGGCTGTGGAAAACACCTTTCATGATTTCATCACTACTCTGCTCTCCAGGCTTCTTCGCTGCTGGCATAAACCAGCTACTGTTAAGATGGCAAAACTGTGTCAACAGTTTAGGTGCATATTTTGATTAATTGTACTGCTTCTTGTTTGAGATACAGCAAACTAAACTTTTGATTCAAAATCAGCCATTTCATATTTAATGACCTAATACTTGCCTACCAGTGCCTGCTGCTGGTCTAGGCGTTGGGGCTACGAAGATAAAGAAGATATGTCAGTGTCTTTATATTCTACTCCTTTTTTCTTCCTCACGCAATAATTTGCCACCATGGGACTAGCCAGATTTTCATTCCTGAAACTCTTCCAACCATTTTCTCTTTCAGAATCAAGTAGTGGGTACACATCTTTCTCTGTAATCTCATAAAATCTGTGTGGGCTGTGCCTGGTATTTCCC
>NW_012151663.1:1583260-1585976 GCF_000956105.1 Propithecus coquereli
TACAGCAGAATCTCTGGGAATCTCACCACCTGCAGCTTCAGAAAGTTCTCTAGAGAATTCTAAGGCCCACTGAAGTTTAAAAACCATGGGCCGAGTCCCACCACCCAGTTCAAAGTTGAGGAAATTGAGGCCCTGAGGTCATACAAGTCAGGAGCAGCGGAGCAGCCACCAAAACCCGGGTCTGTTCTGTAAGGCCGGCCAAAAGACCCCCGCAGGCACGGCGACGACAGCCCCGGGCCCCGTCCCTGCTGGCTTGCAGCCAGGGCCAGGCCACATCCTGTCATGAGTGGCAAAAAACAGCTACGCCGGCCGAGCACCCTGAGCTCGGCTTCCTGCCCGACCCGGCTGCTGCAGGCAAAGTCCCCAGGCTTCAAACGACCACATCCTACCTGAATGTTCCAGGACCCCTTTTTTCATCCCACATGTAAAAACCCTGCCTCTGTCCTGGGCGGTGCGACCTCTCAGGCCCTGACCTTAGGACCTGTGAACCTCGCCCGGGAGCACTTAATAAAAGCCACTTGTTTGGCCATAACTTGTGTCCACTGGTCTCTCCGCCACCGAAAACCTTACATGTTCACTCTTAGCCCTCCTGAGTCCCTAAACCAGGATGCTTGGTTTCCCCACAGTTTCTCGTTAATAATATACACCCGGATCCTCAGTTACCTGTGCATTCCTAGACGACAAGGCCCAGGTGAGCCACGCTGCTCCCCATCTCACACTCCGCACGGTGCTGGGTGTGGGTGGCGAATAGTTATTTCAGTGGGTAGATCAGTGAGCCAGTGAACGAGACGCCTCCCTACAATGAGGCTTTACAACTTCCCAGCTCATTCCAAGTTTGCTTTTAGGCATCTTTATTGCTGGCCACTGCGAGTACTCTCTGGGTTTAAATGAGGCTGAAGAAAGCAAGTTGCTCCCACGGAGCTAAAACCCCCTGGCCTACCTCCTCAAGCACCTAGCACGGGGCCCCCCGAAAAATGACCCCCTGGCAGAGCTATCTCCCACTTCCAGCTTCTACGCTCTACCCGCACCGTCCTGTGGCCCTATGCCCTCTCCACGTGCCCAAGGTCAACTTGATCTAATATGCATGATTGCCTGTTGCCTCCCGTTTGGGCTGCTGGTGCTTTGATTATAAAAACCCACCACCCCTCATGGGGTCAGGGCCTGGGAGGGAGTCGTTGATTAGTCTTTGTGGCCGTGGTAGTATTTCATGTCGAGGCAGCAGGCGGATCAGCCCACGCACGCCCCAGCCTCCGTGAGACGCGTGCCCGGCCGCGGGCGCTGACTATTATTGCATCTATAATGGCATGAGGGCTGCTCTCTGGCGTGGGACGTGTGAATACCTTGACTCTCAGGCGGGAGGGAAAGGATCTTTGTCAAAGGCAGAAACGTGTCCTCAGGAATCATGAGAGAAGTTTTATTGGAAAGGGTCTCACTAGGTGGCGTCTCTTCCCTGAAATACCTTCACCCCACCTCTCCCCCAATTCATAGTCTTGAAATGGATGGATGGATGGGTAGATGGGTGGGATCACACCAGTTAAATCTGACGAGTGACACTGGTAGAGCTCCTCAAGGGAAAGGGCCCCCACAGACCTTTGAGTCCAACACCCTCATTATACAGATAAGGAAACTGAGGCTCAGAGAAGGTTCTAAATATTCAGGATAAAACCTAAATATTCTAAACTCCTAACTGGATGTCCAGGATATTAATATTCCTTCTTTCTGGTAAATGACAACCATGTGCTAGAGGCAGGGCTGCTGCTAGCCCATATAGTGACATTTGCAAGTAGGAAAAGGGGCCCCTTCCCTTCCCCCACTCTGCGGACACAGGCCTGCGTTAGGGCACATGGGTGGCAAGCAGGTAGCAGCTGGATTTCAGGCCCTGCCGGCTCCTCTTCCGGCACCTTGTACAGCAAACAGCCCGCACAGTTGTTTTGGAGGCTCTGGCTGGGGAAGTGCAAAGTCCGTCCCTGAGGACAGGGCCAGAGCCTTAGGTAACCTCTGTAAATCCCGCCTCATCCAGCGCTGTGCCTGGCCCACCACGGGTTTACGTAAGGAAAAAAAGGAAGGGGGAGAAGGAGCAAAATCTAATATCCTTAGGAACTTCATAAGTGAAACTTCATGAAGGAAAAAAACAAGTCACAACCCAAACAGCTGATTGCTAGGTCTGGTTCAGGGAAATAAAGCAAAATGAAATAGAGTCCAATTAGTTTGCTCAAACAATATTAAACTCCAGAGGAAAACTGAAAGATAGCCCTGCTGACATTACTGAGCGCTGCGGAGAGGGGCCAGGCAATTATATTAGGGAAAACAGATAAGCTTGCAAGTTGCCAAATAAAGAAGCAATCACAGAGATGAAAACAGGCGCTGTCCCCAAACAGAAAACATAACTGAATCACTCACCGACTTCCCGTGCAGAGCGCAGGCTCGTGATCCGGAGACCAAGAAGGGGGCTGGTTCTTTTAAATGGCGTTATCTTGAATAGCCCGATTCCTTTGCCTCAGGCTAAATTGGATTAATCTATCTTCCCAGGAGGCTATAAAATTCTACCTTTCCTCCACAAAACTTGGAAGGACAGATGGTCACTCATCTGCAAATGAAGTTTGAATTCCCTCCTTGCTCCCCATGGTGGGGGGTGGAGAGGAGGAGTCTGGGGGATACGGGGTTGTTAAGAGCAGGGAAGCAGAGAAAAGGGAGAGAGATCCAATGTTTTATAATA
>NW_012151663.1:1598396-1601384 GCF_000956105.1 Propithecus coquereli
TCAATAAATAAAAATGTAAAATTAAACAAAAAATACTGGGGCCTCAAAAATAAGTGGCCTCAGCCTCCCAAACTCTGAGAGGCCCCAGAGCAAGGCTGAGGGGAAGCCAGGGCTCCAGGCCGTGTGACCCTGGGGCCATTACAGGAAGCGGAGGGAGGGGCTGGGGTGTGTGTGTGTGGAGGGGAGCGGAGGGGCCACCAGGCTTGCTCCAGCACCAGGAATGTGAGGAGACCTAAGGTTGTTTAGGCGGTCACGTGCAGCAGGCAGTTGGAAACAGCATCGCTGAGACAGGCAGAACGGCGTGTGGGAAGCAGGAGTACAGCGGTGATGAGCACAGGCTTTCAAATAAGACAACGTGTGTGAGCTGTGTGACTTTGGCAAGTTACTTAGCCTCTCTGAACCTCAGTTGCCTCTTCTCCAAAATGGAACGATGTTTGCACTAACCTCATGTGGGGCTTCAGTGAGGGAATGCGGTGAAGCACCAAGCCTTGTACCTGGCACGGGATAGAAGCAGGAAAATGTGAGCCGTGACAATCACTGTCAGGAGTGTCATCAACCTTGAGACGAGCTGGAGTCTGGTTTGGGATCGCTGCAGAGACACGAGGACGAGCACCCCAGGAGTGGGATGAGCCAGCTGAAGAGATGGAAGCACGGCGGGGAGCCTGGGAGAGGGGCCGTCCTGGGGGCAGGCAGCTGGGTGGCTGTCAGGGGATGGAAGGGTGTGTGTTAGTTGGCTAGAGCTGCTGTAACAGGACCACAAACAGAGTAGCTTACAGCAACAGAAGTTCACTGTCTCCTAGTTCTGGAGCCAGAAATCTGAGACCAAGCTGTCAGCAAGGTGGCTCCTTCTGAGAATTCAGAGGGAGAAATCCAGTCCACGCCTCTCCCCTGGCTTCTCGGTGGTTCCCAGGTGCTGCTGTAGCACATACTTAAAGATGCAGAAGTGGCTTTGGAATTGGATCCTGGGTAGAGGCTGGAGGAGTTTTAAGGTGCATGACAGAAAGAGCCTCAGTCGCCCTCAAAGAGACTGTCGCCAGAAGCAGGAATGTTAAGGGGGCTTGCGGTGAGGTCTCCCCCGGAAATAACCATCATGGGTTTGGGAACCGGAGGGAAGGCGGTCCTTGCTGTATTTACCCCAGGGCTGGGGAGAATGAACGATGTCTGCGCGTCGGTTGTTCTGCAGACACGAGGGCTCAGATGCCCAGTTGCTGTGTCCCACCGTGGGGTCAGCCCTGGAGGGCACTGCTGGGGTGCGGGGAGCTTTGCAGACAAGATGCAGACGAGTTTTTTGAAGGCAAGGGGTGAGGGATCCTGAGGGCCTGTCTCTGGGGTCCTCCCCGAGGACCGTGAGTCCCTCCTCTTCACCTTTGTCTCCCCCAAACTCCCCGGCACTGCTGTCTCCAGCCTGCCCCTTTCTGTGCAGGGCTTCACGTGAAGGACATTTCACAGGCCCTCACAACAGCTGCCAGGTCTGCGGGGTAGGCACTGTGGCGGCTCAGAGGGGTTGTCAGACTTATCCAAGGCACACGGCACGTTGGAGGCGGCAGTGTACAAGCCCCAGCCTCTGGAGCTGGGCACGCTACACCACGTGGCTTTGGTTTCTGACGGTCCCTGTTCCGGAGGCTCGGCCTGAGGGGGAAGCGCAGCCAGAGGCAGACACCCTGGTTCCCGGCTCTGACCCCAGCCAGAGAGCAGCTGGCCCTGGGGAGGTCTTGGTCCCCCAGCCCTTGGCGCGTCCCCGCGGCGTTGCGTCGGCGCGCCCACCAGGGGGCAGTGGCGCCGCGTGCCACGAACCCGAACCCTAACCCTAACTCCCCCTTCAGGTACACGGCTTGGACTCACACCGTCTTTCCTGCGCTGGGGCTGGGCTTGACGCTGGAGCCAACACCCACCCCCGCCCCGACTCGAAATCCCTGCAGCCCCTTCACTCCGGCCTCCCTGGGCACCGACCACCCCGTGCTGGTCCCTGGGCAGGGCGGGCACAGAGGGCTCCCGCTTCCTCGCTCTGTGCCCTTCCTCGGGAGCTTGGAATTCAGAGGGAGCAGCCCCTCCAGGGGTTCTCAAACTGAGTTCCACGGAGACCGTCAGATCCCTACAGGGCCCAGGGAAGCTGCGCCCAGCAAGGTGGGCTGGGGAGGGATGGCCTGGACCCCAGCCCCTTCTCTCCCCTCCCGCTTCAGAGACCCTTCGGAGCCTGCTGTTTCGTATTTTCAGTTTCTGCTTAAGATTTCCTTTGGAGAAAAGGCTTCACAGCTTGGGGGTGAGGGGATGTCTCTATGAATCACTAAACTAATCCGTTGTCTCCATTTCACAGATGGAAAAACTGAGACAGACCCAGGGCCAGAGACCTGCCTGATGCCACACCCCCAGAGGAGCAGAGTCACCCCTGGAACCCAGGTCTCCCGGCCTCCCCAGGGGCATATGGGGAGATGAGTGGGGTAGGGTGGGGGGAGAGGAAACGAGTGACCGTCAGAAACAGGACAGAAGAGTCCAGAAGCTCATGAAACCGCACCAGTTGAGAATGTGTGGCTTGCTCAGCAGTTAACGGAGCACCCGCTGTGTGCCAGGCAGCCGGCGCGTGGGATGCAGCAGCGACCAAGACTGAGCAGCTCGCACGCTGGGAGGAGCTGTCCCACCTGTGTCAGACGAAGCGGGGAGAGAGGCGACTTAACAGCCCTGCCTCACCTGACTGCGCAGCTGCTGTGCCCGGCAGCACCTTCCCGCGATTTGCCTTCTGTTTTCTCTGTGTTCCTCAGATCGCTCTTCTGTATCTTTCCTGGCTCCTGGACCTTGAATCCTCCAAGGAGACGTCGTGACAGGAGAGAAGGGGCCTGCCCTTCGGGGCCCACCCGGGGCCAAGGGATGAGAGGGAGCGAGCTCGTTCCTGGGTGGCCGGGCAGGAGGGGAGGAAGCCAGCGGTCCAGCTTGGGCCCAGCCCCGAGCGGCCGCCCTCGAGCCACTGCTTGGCCCGTGATGGGATCTGCTGAC
>NW_012151663.1:1602185-1606095 GCF_000956105.1 Propithecus coquereli
CCCTTTATAGAAGCTGCTGGAAGCTTAGGGAAAGCGGACTCATCACATACTCACGGTGCACATACACCGAGCATGAAACAGGCCTCATGCCCGGGTAGGTCAGCTTCTCAGGGAGCCCCAGTCTGAGGGGAGACAGCCCCGGTCGGGGCGGAGGGATACCCCACGTCTGAGAGTCTCTGCTAGGACAGCCCTCTGCCCCCGCGCCCTGTCTTGCGGTCTCCCGTCCTCTCTGTCCGGCTGCATCGCGCGCAGGCGCACTCGCGCACACACGCACGTCCTCCACGCGCGGAGACGAAATCTCAACAAACGCCAAGCACAGTCCAGACCAGCAGGGCCGCGCCGGGAAGCCCCGAGGTCGGGCTGCGAGGCGAGGCTCCGGGCCTCACCCGGGTCCCGCGACGTCGAGTCCGCTGCGTCTCTGAGGCTCTGAAGGCGACAGCGCTCGCCAGCTGACCCGGAGCGTTTCTTCCCGGACCCCCAGGCCCCGATGCCTGGTCTGGCTGCTGAGCGCGCGGGACCGAGGAGCGGAGCGTGTGCGGCGACAGAGACGCCGAGGCGCGGGGCGACGTGGGAGACGCTGTCCGAGCTCCCCGTGCGACCAGGCTGGGAAGCCAAGGCCACACCCTGCCACACACACAGCCTTGTCTCGACTCCAGAACCCCGGGAGAGCAGCGCTTGGCATCCTCCAAGGACGCGTCCCATCGCCCTTGTTTGGGCCTCGCTGCTGGGGAGGGTCAAGGTGTGGGCAGGGAGGGACCCTAAATGGGTTCCAGTTCAATACAATTTGGAAAACCCCCTTTTTTCATGTGCATGACCCTAGTCACTTCCTGTCCCCAGAAAAGGGACACCCAATTCATTCGTAAACATTGTGGAAACCAGAGGCTGTGCCCTGGAGCTACACTGTCCACACGGGAGGTGGAAGAAAGGAAGAATTCGTGAGTGACCTGGGGAGGCAGCGAGCCGTGAAATCAGCTTGTCCAGGACTCCGGAAACTCGGACCAATTCTCTGCCCCGCAGTCCAGGCTGGAGGCGGAGGGATGAAGGATCCGGCTCCTCTAACCACAGAAGCTCAAAGTGGCAAGATCCCCTGTCCCAGTGACGGGTCATGGTGCCCGGGCTTCGCCAGGTGGCTCTGCGTGGTGGGATCTGGGCTGGGAGGCTGCTGGGTCCCTGCCCTCCGCCCGGTCACAGGTGACTCTGGCAAAGAAGACGGGCGCTGGAGCTTGAGTTCCACCTCGCACAGAGTCCCACAGCCTTCCTGGCTGAGTCTGGGAACTCCTCCGGGGAAGGCAGATCTCGTGGATGAGACTTTGCTCTGAAATGGCCCCGTCGTGCTCCCAGGCTGCGTGAGGGAGGTGAGGGTAGCGTGGCGAGAGGCTGGGCTCTGAGCTGTGCTACAGTGGAGGTACATCCGCCACGGGCCCTGCCTCGTCCCATCGACGGGGTTGCGGTGGGAGGCAGGTGCCCGGGCCTGGCACGGTGCCTCTTGCCTTGGCATTTCCCACGCCGGGATTATGTTCAGCCAGACTTCCTGTGCAGGTCTGGCCAGTGCTGAGCCCCGGGTGGCAGGAGAGGCGTGTATGCCCTAGGGCCACTCTGCCTGTCTGGTGGACAAACAAGATGTTTACTCAGTGAAGGCAAAAGGAGAGGCCCAGGGATGAAGCTGCTGGTGCCCCAGCCCTTCCTTCCTGCCTCCCTCCCCGTGCCACACACACCCCAGCGCAGAGCTCGGAGCGCTGGTCAGAGGCCCAGGGAGACACACTGGCACACCCGGGCGTCAGTGCCAAGGACCCATGGGCAGAGAGACACACACACAGCATACAACAAGGGGACCCCGTGGACAAGCCTTTGCTCACTTTTCTGATAGAACCTCCTACACACACACACACACACACACACACACACACACACACACACAAGCACACACACCCACACACATAGCCTTTGTGTATTAAAGTCAGTTAACCCTGGAAAAACACAGAGTTAAAGGGGCGGCTCTGGTCCAAGGGTGTCGCAGCATCCACCAATGCCAAGACAGAGAATTGGCCTCGAGAGGGAAGGAGGTGGCAGCCGGTGGCAGGGGCAGGACACGCAGGGTGCAGCCACCAGGTTCGCGGTGTGGTGTCCCCGGGGTGGACAGACTGCGCTTTGGTCTTGGACGCCGATAGGATGGAAGGGCTGCCTCCCTGGACTGAGGACGGGCTGTGGCCCCGCCAGAGACAGACAGAGCGGGAAAGTGGACAGGTGGACAGATGGACTTTCTAGAGGGAATCTGAGGCTCTCCGCGGCCAGTCTACTCAAAGGTGCGGTTCATCAGCGTGACACGGGAGAATCTTAGAAACGCAGCACCTTGAGTTAACCCGGACCTACCGAATCAGAGTCTGGTTATTTGTATCCACGTGAAAGTTCCAGAGGCACTTCCCTGGGAGCTCCCTGGACCCCAGGGGATGGTTTTTCCCTGGGAGAGGCATGGATTGCAACATCACTCTTGGTAGACTCTACTCTGGAGTCTAGAAGGCACCTTGGGAGGTCAGCCCCAAGCTCCAGGCGGGGTTACATCCCTGACTTCTCAGGTGGGCTCATTTATTCATGTCACAAATGTTTATTGTGGCACCACGCTAGGCATTAGGGATAAAATAATAAGCAAGAACCAGACATGGTCTCTGCCCCCTTGGAGCATTCAGGCTAGTGGGACTGGCAGGTAAGGCTTTGCTAAAGAAGTATCGCTTGAGCTGCATTTTGAAAGGGTCACCTTGTTGAAAAGGAGGGAGAAGGACATGTGGGAACAGCACAGGCAAAAGCCCTGAGGTAAGAAGGAACATGGTTGGTTTGTGGAACCAAAAGGTATGCGTGGCTGGAGGGTGGAGAGTGGGGAAGACCGTTGTAGCTGCTGAGACAAGTATGAAAGTCTCAGCAAGTCCCTGGTGCCTGCCATACCCCTCGATTAATAGGTTACAGAGAACCCTAGAATGTCAGAAATGGAAGGAACCTTGGGCTTCATTCAGATCAGGGCTTTGGATCGGGCTTGGGGCCTCAGCTCCCTTATAAATTAACAGTGAATGTGACCTTTATGTCACTGTTTTCTCATCTGAAGAACACTGGGGGTTCAAAAGGTGACACCTACTTCACCTATGCTGGGAGTGTGTCACTTAAGGGTTCAAAGAGGAGGTATCTCAGGAAACACATTAGGCTGCTATTTAAAAGAGACCCCAAAATACAGTGTCTTAAACAAGAAAGACTTTCATTTTTCTCTCATGTAGAAGTCGGAGTAGACGGTCCAGAGTTAGAACGGCAGCTCAATGGTGGTGGGGAGCCACCTACCTTCTACTTTGTTGCTCTGCCACCCTCAACATGAAGCTTCTGTTTCCTATGGCCCAAGGTGATTGCTCCAGCTCCTGCCATCACATCTGTACTCCTTTCCTTTTAAAGGCATGATCTAGATGTCACACATCTCACTTCTGTTCATATCTCATTGGCCAGAACTTAGTCATGTGGCCACACCTAGCTGCAAGAGAGTCTGGAAAATGTCGTCTTTGTTTAGCTGGGTAATCACATGCCCAGCTAAAAATCCAATTACTATGTAAGAATAGGAGAATGGATATTGCAGGGCAACAAGTATTCTCTGCCCCAGGGGGTGGCCCAGGGTCTGAAGGTAGAGTTGGAGCCAGGGCACCCAGGCAGGTCTCTCCAGTCTTCTCTTGGCCTTGGGCTCCCCCTGGTCTCTTTCACCGAATTCAACAGGGCTGGGCTCCACTCTGCTCCACAACCTGCCCACGTTCCTGCCAACCCTGGGAAGTCAGCTCAGCCTGCAGAGGCTTTGGGAGTGTAGGGCTGCAGTCATGGAGGGCCGCCCAGGCCCTTGTCCTGTCCCCACCACACCTCATGCTGGGTCCTGGGAGGGCTCCTGGCC
>NW_012151663.1:1607980-1650690 GCF_000956105.1 Propithecus coquereli
CTATAAATCTCTTGAACTTAAAAAAATGAAAACAAAACAAAACAAAAAACCCCAGTGAGGACTGGGCACAGTGACTCACGCCTGTAATCCTAGCACTCTGGGAGGCCGAGGCCGGAGGATCACTTGAGCTCCAGAGTTCGAGACCGGCCTGAGCAGGAGCAAGACCCCCATCTCTACTGAAAATAGAAAAATTCGTCTCTGTTAAAAACAGAAAAATTAGCCAGGCATGGTGGCACGCGCCTGTAGTCCCAGCTACTGGGAGGCTGAGGCAGGAGGATCGCTTGAGCCCAGGAGTTGGAGGTTGCAGTGAGCTACGATGTCACCACAGCGCTCCACCCGGGTGACAGAGCGAGACTCTGTCTCAAAAAACAAACAAAAAGCCCCCCTAAGATGACACTGGTGAAGCGCGACCTGCAAGGACAAGAAGAGGGAAGTTGTGGGGTGATCAGCAGAAGTCTGGGAGTGGAGGGAGGCTAGACGGTTCCTCAGCCCACAGAAGCAGCTGCGCCCGAACCGCCTGGTGCAGGCTGTGGGGTGGCCAGGACGGCACTGAGAAGCAGGCTGCTTCGAGCCCTGAGCTCAGTGGCTCGGCGCCTACAAACGCCAGGTACCTTGGAAGGGCGCACAGGTCGGAGGACTGATCAGAAGTGAGTAAAGAAGCAGCGACAGCCCCAGACCCCTCCCCCCTCTTGCAGCAGAAAAAGGGCGGCTCACCCACGGAGGGGGGGTCAACACGAGTGAGGCTGGAAAGGAAGCGCCCGTCTGCACACCGAACGGTACATTTCCTCGAGCCTTGCCCCACGCGGCGTCAGAACTCCAGACACTGGTTTATATCCCCCAGAAAATGGGGGGACCCAGCAAATTCTTAGGAAATTCACCCAAGAGAAAAGACCTACAGACAGTGACATTTAGGGCTTTCTCAACGAAAAGTTGGCTCGCCACCAAGTCCACTAGGCGTCAACCCTGTTTCTGGGGGAGAGCCGTGCGGGTCCACTTACACACGTGTCTTCCACCCCTGCCGCCCCGAGACAGCGAGACCAGCCCCTCCTCTTCCTCCTCCTCCTACTCAACGTGAAGATAAGAAGGATGGAGACTTAATAACAATTTTCTTTTCTCTAGTTTACTTTATTATAAGAATATGGAATATAATACATATAACATAAAAGTACGTGTTAATCGATGTATGTTATCAGTGAGGCTCCAGTCAACAGTAGGCTGTTAGTAGCTAAGTTTGGGGGGACTTAAAAGTTATACGTGGATTTTCAACTGTACAGGGGGTCAGTGCCCCTAACATCCACATTGTTCAAGGGTCAACTGTAATCAGAGCTCTTAAATATGAATACATAGCCAAGTAAAAATAGCCAAGTACCACTAGGCATTGGGAGAGAGGCTTCGCTATGAAAAAGAGAAACCAAAATAAGCAAGTAAGAAAAAAATTTTTTAAAAGACTCAGGGCGCAGAAAACAGAATACATATACATTATACATACGTATCTTTTATCTCTTTGAAATAATATTCTCAAAAAATGCTGCAACCTTTGAAACAAGAATAAGATGCTATGAGAAAAAGTAACATCTGCAGAATAAGGAAGTAGCTCTGGGAAATTAACAATATAATAGCAACCCATATAACATCCTTGCTAAAAATATTCAATCTGAATCTAACCATGATCTAACTTCTAGTCTCTAGTAAATACAGGTGCAGGGAAATGACTTAAATGACATCATGGGCCAACAATCGGACTAATCCAGACGGTAGGACATTCTACAAGACAACTTGCCTAGATCATTAAAAAGTCAGTGTTGTGGGGAAACAAAAAGGTAGGAAGACTAGGACAGGTTTTAAAAAGACGAAGGATACCTAACAACCAAATAGAACTAGATAGGATCCTGGTTCAAATGGACCAGCCATAAAAGAAAATCTGGGCACGAATGGGGAAATTTGAATATGGATAGGATCACGAAGATGTTAAGAAATCATCATTAATTTTCTTATGTAACAGAATGTCCTTAATTTTAGGATCTGTAGGCTAACGTTTTTAAAAATCAAGTAAAATGTGGTCTACAGATTTCTTTCAAATGGTTCTGTCAAAATACACATGCAGCACACAGATATATAATTACCAATTGTTTTAGTTCCACACTAATACAGTACTAGATTACCAGTCACACATTGGCTACTAAGCACTTGACATCATCCGAACCGAGCTATGCTGCGAGTATGTGATACGCCCTGGATTCCAAAGACCTAGCACACAAAAAAGAAATGTAAAACATATCATTAATGATTTTATATTCATGGCATGTAGAAATGATAGTCTGAAATAAATAATATATATATTATTAAAGTTAATTTCACCTGTTTCTTTTTACTTTTTTAATGTGGCTACTAGAAAGTTTAAAATTACATATGTAGCTTACATTATATTTCCAGGCAATAGCATTGACCTTCCTGGGGGGGTGGGAAGGATGCTATTTTACTTAAGTGTTATTTATATCAAGTATTATTTATTTAGGCTTACTATATTTTTCCTTTTCTGTGTAAATGTAATCCTCTTAATAAAAAGTTAGGAAGAAAAAGAAACAAAATGAAAATAAGGTAGAAGAATTTCTCTTTAATCAATAAGAGAGTTGAGAGCTAAAGCTTAGAGCATCCTCTTGAAAAATAGGATAAAAAGACTAAAAGCAAAAATTAGAAAACCAGGTGACCAATCCAAGTTGCCTCACTGGAAAAGACAGAATGCAATAGGCAAAGGGCATGAGCTTCTAGATCGAAAGGGGATTTGGAGGAGCCAGCACGGTGAATGAAAAAATATACCAACCACAAGAAATAAAGAGATTCCAAAGAATTTCCGAAGAGAGAGAGAGAAAACAAACAAGCAAACAAAAAAACAGGCTACATATGAAGACCCAGGAATTAGAATGTCCGTGAACTTCTCCACAGTCCCAGAGGAAGCCGGAAGACAAAGGGAAAAAAAACTCTCAAAATTCCGAAGGAAAACAATTGCCAGCCGAGATGTAGATACCCAGCCAAACTATCAACCAAGCTCGAGGGTAAAATAAAGATATCGTTAGGCATACAAGTCTCAAAAGTTTTACCTCCCTTTCCCTTTTCTCAGAAAATCGTTGAAGGAAGTGGTCCTTCAAACAAAGTAAACAAAGACAGACGGCATTGGATTCAGAAAACAGGGGCTCCAACGTAGGAAAGAGGCAAAGGGAATTCCCAGCGGATGGGGAAGTGACGCTCCAGGGTGCCGGGCATGGAGCAGGCTAGGGGGCGACCATCCCGCCAGCAGCAGAGAGATGGTCCGGCCTGGAAGCGACGTCGCCAAGAACAACCACAGGAGACTGAGGCATCACTCTTTTGAGAGCAGCTTTACAACTACAGCAGGGAGTGCGGGAGTGAATTAGTGCCGGGAGCATGCAAAACGAAGCAAATAAACAAAGAACATGGAAAACAAAATGTCACGCAAGAAAGCGCAGCCCAACGATGTCATGCAGTGTTTGCGCTCTCTTAATCTTGTAAGCACTGAACCGAGATCTACCCATAAGCTGAAATCTAGCTGCATTGGGAGGATGAGGAAAGGAGTTCTGTGTGTCGGGTGGAGTGGGGCTAATCCTCATCTTTTGTTGGAGGAAGAGAATCCACACTAACTAAATAGGATCACAGAAATAATCATGGGATAGTGAAAAATAGCTAGATGTTACTTAGAAAAGTGGAGGAAAAATCGGAAGAAATAACTTGAAAGTCCATAAGAAGTCGCCTCTGGGGATTGGGCTTGGGGAAGGGCGAGGCAGGCAACTGCTATTTTCCATTGTCATCGGGTAGTGTTATTTGACTTTTTGAAGGTATTTTTATATATTACTTCGCTAAAAATAAAAGTTGAATTAAAAGATAAAAAGAAAACCCAGGTCATCCAGGGCAGGGCACGTGACTACCCAGAACGAGGGGTCATTCCGGCTGTCACAGCCCGGCAGCTGCCCACGTCAGCTCCTCCGGACACAGCTGAGGGAGCCTTTTTGGAAAACATCATCCTGTCGTACCCCTGTGACTCACAGGTTTCCCACTGTCTGCACACCCCGCCGCTCTCCCGCCGTGGGCGCGTGTGCTGAGGTGGGGAGGGGGCAGGAGGACTTTCCTGTGCTCTTTGTTCACCGCGACAACCCACTCCCATCCGCAGGAGTACAGCCTTCCTTGCCAGGGGCCAAGTGTCAGGCGCGGGGCGAGGGTGCCAAGAAGGAGAAAAAAAACAATCTTAAAATACCCTTCTCCCCGCCCATTGTGGAAATTCAGAATCACATGGTTGAGCAGGACTTTTGAGATCAACTTGCCAACGTCCGTAGGTAGACACCCACACTTCGCCTGAGCCCTTTCGGCGAGGGGGCCCCTGATCCCTCAGTGGGCCACTGTTGGAGGTCGGGGGCAAAGTGAGGGGCACATCTGGGTCTTCTGCACCCACAGGCTTCTGCATATTCCCTGTGCCTAGACTAGTCAAGGCCCTTTGGGTGCCAAGGAACCTACTGGTTATAAAAGGTGAAGGTCAATGTAAGGATACAGCTGTCAGGGGAGCCAAGGCCTGCCTGGTCCCATGTCTCCAGCTCCCTCGCCACGTTTGATTGATGGTGTTTCCCCCAAAATGCGTGTTGAAACTGAATTCCCAATGCAATAGCATTAAAAGCTGGGGCCTACGGAGGTGATTAATTCTCGAGGGTTCCACACTCATAAATGGGATTAGGAGTGTGGAGTGTGGGGCCCTCACGAAAGGGCTCGAGGTTAAGGGAGCACCCCCTTTTTCTTTCTGCCACGTAAAGATACAGCGTTCGTGTTCGTTCCCCTGGAGGACGCAGGAACAAGGCGCCCTTTGGGAGCAGAGAGCGGCCCTCACCAGACACCGTTCCTGCCAGTGCCGTGATCTCGGACTTCCAGCCTCCAGAACTGCGAGAAACAAATGTCTCTGGTTTGTGTATTACCCAGCGTATGGCATTTTGTGATAGCAGCACAAACAGGACTAAGACACCCTGCATCTGCTCTGTCCTCCCGCTTCCCTGCACACCCGCCTGCCCCTACTCGGCAGCTGCCCGCGGCCCGCTGCTCCGCTCCCGCAGCTCCCGGGCTCAGGCTCTCGGCACCCGAATTTCAAATACCTCGCCGGGTCGTCTCACTGGTCTGCACTGGTTCAGGCTTCCTCCTGCAGTCCAGCCAGCCTCGCCGAGGTGGGTGACATGGCTCAGAGACAGCTAACTAGGCTGGTGCCGCTTCGGCAGGAACTGAGGGCAGGGGAAGAAGCATCTCCACGTGTCTGCCGCACTCATCACCCGTGTCTCCCTCCTGTTCTGCGTCCAGTCGTGGAAGGAGGGACTCGAAGAAACTTGTCATTAACACCTTGAGCCGCCTCTCCTGGGATGGTAGGTCAGGGTCTTCAGGGCTGAGAACTGGGAATGAGACAGGGTTCTTTCCATGGTGAGGACCAGAGACCACTTTCCTAGCTCAAAAAAGAAGAGTTTATGGTCAGGGTATGGCAGGGAATCTCGAGGAAACCTGGGAGTGGGGCCAGCATCCCTTTGAAAGAGTCCTGGGGCTGAGGCTAAAAGGTGTCTTCCCTGTGGCCTCCGCTTCCTGCTCCAGCTCTCAGTCTGGTCTCTGACTTCCTGTTGCCGTCACTCACGCGCTCTGCCTCCCGCCGTGCAGCCCCTGCACTCCCCTCCCTCTGCTCTGTCTCCCACGGGACCACGCTTTCTTCTCCCGCAGCTGTGCGTGACGGCCGTGGCAGCGCATGGGGCGGGCCTGTAACTACAGCGAGTGCCGTGGACCCAAGGCCCCGCTGCTGTCTCTGGGACCCATCCCCAAGTCTGCCCAGGCCACCGCAGCTCCCAGCCAGGAGCCGCGTGCAGCAGGGCAGCGAGGCGGGTCCATTCCCGGGAGACTCAGGACTCATCTCTGCTGCCTGTGGTGCAAGGACTCCCCCTCGACAGCCTTGCCTGGCCTTCCTGCTTGCAGCTAAGCTCCTCCCTCTCACGGGCACTGGGATAGAACTTGCGTGGCGGTAAGATGGCGCTCCCAGCCTCTCACGGGAGCCCAATACAATCCTTTCTGATTTAATCCAGCCGTGGCATCTGCTTCCTGGAGCACCCAGACTGACACAGTGCAGCTAGCTCCATGCGGGTCGTTACGGATTCCCGATTGCAACCTACACCTCTCCCTCCACCTCCTACCACCCCCACCCCCACCCCTACCCCCGACACACATGCACACACAGAGTATGAGAGTGGAAGAGAACAAGGAAAGAAGAGCCTTATTTATCCCTGGGTCCTCTTGTACCATGCCCAGCACAGAGCCTGTCACGAAGGACCTGTGGACCGCAGGATGACGCCTCTCGGGGTGGGGCTGTGCCATGGCTGGCTCACAGGGCAGCTGCTGGGAGGATTCTGGGGTGGGGCTGAGGGGCCCTGGACCTCTGCAGCAGCCACTTCTGATAAGGCCCCATGGACGTCCTTGTGGAGCATGCCCTCATCTGTACTCCAGGCAGGGAATTTCTAGAAGGCCATCGATTCCCTCCAGTGTTGACTTGCATCGGGCACAGTATCCTACGAGTCAGCTGGGTGTTTTTGCTCATCAGTATGACCCTTGCAAAGCCTCAGTCTGGATCTGACCTGCTCAATAGCCCTCATACAGTTGTTGGGACCTAGTCTTTGCCAAGAAGATCTCCCCTTTAACTATGAAGACACTCAGGACACAGAGGCTCACTGGAAGCCGCAGTGCAGTTCTGCCGAGCGCAAGCAGCTCTTGGAGCAGGCCTTGGGCAGTCCCAGAACTTCCTTCCCAGGTGGGTAAAACCTCACCGTCTTCCACCCTACCCCGCTCACACAGCCAGTCCAGAAAGAGATCCATGCAGCCATGTGCTGGCGAATGTTTAACATCTGGCTCTCTGGGGAGGAGAGATTCCTAATTTGTAGCGTTGGCCTATTTCCATGGTGTAAATACTGCTGCTACGGCCAAGTTTAAGCTACCAACATGATGTCCCAAAACTTGAAGCAGGAAGGAGAAACACAGCAGCATCCCACCATCTCCTACAGTAGATGCAAAAGCACGGGTCATAGTAACGTGAAATCATTAGGAAGTGATGAATTTTGAGTATTTATGACCTTTGTTCTTAGCCCAATTTAATTGCCTTTATATAATTTAATTTTTAATAATGGCGGTGGTTGCAAAATTTCTCAATAGTTTAACCATTAGCTCCCATGAGCTGTTATAAATGGGTTCCAGGCCACCGGGTCAGAACCCTTCCCTGGGAGTGAACGGTTGAGGGTGGGAATCTGAGCAGATAGACAGACAGAGGCGGTGGCCTGCCTGCCTGCCTGGTAGGTAACTGTTCCTCCTTTTCCTTCCTCCTCAGTCACCAACATCAGGTGCTCTAGGCAACTTGCGGGACTTAACAAATACAGGCCATCTGGGTTGACTAGTGTATGATGTCAACACCCCAAATAGCAGCTCAGCTGGCCAGAGCCGCAGGTGAAGGAATCAAAGAACCCGGGGGAAGTTTTATATAACCGATGTCAACACAGGTTTCAATGCAGAATGAAAACAGGCAGGGATGGATTGGCAGGGCTGCTGGAAACAGCCACCTGACCTCCGTCCGAGATCTCCAGCCGGGTATTCCCAGAACCTGGGTGTTTCTGGGCTGTACCCCAGACATCTGACTCAGAATCTCCCTGAGGTGGAGCCCAGGAATCCCCTGGTGATTCTTGGGTAGTCCCCACGGGGCTGGGATCCGCTGACTGGTTGAGCAGGGCAGCTTTGCTGTGCAGGCTTGCATGGTATAGGACACAGGCTCTGCCTCTAGCTGTGTGACCTTGGGCAAGTTATATAACCACTCTGAACCTCAGCTTCCAAATGGAGATAATACTCCTGACCGTATGGTGTTGTGGGGATTAAATGGGATCATGTGCAGAAGGTACCCTAGTGTCCGGCAGATGAGCGCTGTGGCTGTCAGGGCAATACAGCTGGCGGTAGCAGGCACAGCAGAGAGGACTAGGGAACCTAGAGCAGAAGGGACTTTGGTATCTTAAAGGTGAGAACTTCGATCTTATGTAAGGAGAAGAGCCCGTGGTGAGGAGTCACAGACCTGGTGGCATTTGGTCTCACATGCGGCGTCCGAGGGCAAAGAGTTTTAGTCTCGGGGCAGCAGATGCTACCTGTGCCAGGTGTCACAACCCCACTGCGTCTTGCACCGCTGCCGAGGTGCCACCTCAGAGTGCCTCGGTGTCCTTCCTCCTCAGAGCTTCCTCTGAAGTCTGGCAGGTCACATAGCTCAGGACGAGCCGGTGTTTCAGTTTTCTATTTTGTGTAATAAACCACCTCCAAACTCAGGCATCAGGACAGAAATCATTCACTCCCACGTCATTCCGCAGCTTGCGAGCCGGGCGGGCTTCGCGCCGTACGGCGTCGGCTGGGCCTGGAACGGCCGAGATGGCACCCCAGCTGGGCCAGTTTGCTGTGTGGCATCTCCAGGGGGCTGGTTTGGGCTTCTTCACAGCGTGGGTCTCAAGGTACTTGGATTTCTTACATCGCAGCTGGCTTCTCCCAGAGCACAAAGGTGGAAGCTGCCAGGCCTTGATACACGGGTTCGGAAATCACAGGAAGTCCCTGTTACCATAGTCCATTGATCAGAACGGTTCCAGGGCCAGCCCGCGTTCGAGGGGAAGACTCTACTTCATGTTGCATTGGGGGAGCGGCCAGTTCACTTTGCAAAGGAAAATGTGAGATGGGAGATACTGTCGTGGCCATCTTTGGACAATGCCATCTGTCATGTCCAGCATGTATGAGAGGAGGGTGGGGATTAATTTCCCTGGGATCATCCTTATTTCCTTTTTATTTTTTAGAGATAGGGCCTTGCTTTGTCACCCAGGCTGGAGTACAGTGGCCCAATCAATCATAGCTCACTGTAACCTTGAATTCCTGGGCTCAAGGGATCCTCCCACCTCAGCCTTCCTAGTACCTGGGACTACAGGAGCATGCTGGCCTGGCTATTCTTTGTATTTGTAGATGTGGAGTCTTGCTAAGTTGCCCAGGCTGGTCTCAAACTCCTGGGCTCAAGCGATCCTCCTGCCTGGGCCTCCCAGAGTGCTGGGATTACAGGTGTGAGCCACCGCGCCCGGCCTCCCTGGGGCCACTGTTGACCAATGAGGGTGGAATCAGTGGGTAAATGCAGAAGGTTCCTGTCCCTCAGAGTGTCACCTACGGTTCTCCGGTGCAGCTCCAGCAGGGTCGAGTCCCAGGTGCCCACAGTGGAACTCGCTTAAAAATGCACCTTCATTGCCTTCTCCTCTTTCCCCGTCTTTGTCTCCACATCCTTCTCTGCTGCTTCTGACCCTTAGGCCTTGTTTGCCTGAGAAACCAAACCAAGACATTCAATTACCTCATTTGAAAAAGCCCTTACATTGGGGCCTGTAAAATGCCGCCCCTGGCTCCCAGGCCGTCGAGCGCTCCGATCCAGGAATGGGTGTGTGAGAGCTGTGCACACTGAGGCCGGGCCCTGGGTGAAGGCTCACCGTGCACGGGGGCGTCCCCGAGGCAATCCCGGGGGGTCGGAGCTGCCGGGATGAGAGGCTCAGCTCCCCCAGCTCCCCGGGTCAGGTGGGAGTGGGGAGAGGCGAAGGCAGGGAGGTGGAGCAAATGCAAAGGGAGGTGCAGGTGACTTGGGGAGAAATAAGGTATGCTGGGTCCTGGTCCTGCCCTTTGGATCCAGGTGACTTGGCACAAGATGAGGTGACTCACCAGGCCACCTCAGCCTGCAACAAGGGCCCTCAGGATCTTCCACCTGGCCTTGCTGGGACTCGCCCTTGTGGAACGAGCATTGCCCCCTGATTTGGTCTCTGCCCCAGGAACAGAGGGACTGAATTACCAATGGGAGGGGCCGGGACTCTGGGTCGTTCACCCTACAGTTAGCAGCCACGGAAAAGCTGAGCCCCTCGCCGCGCTGAGCTCTGGGATAGGATCCGAAGGTGAACAAGCCACTCCCCGCTACCCCCAGCAGCTCCCAGTCAGGGGAGGGTGCGTGAGACCAGGAGACAGGGAACTGGAACAGGCATCACAGCAGCTGGGTCAGACTGAGGCAGGCACTCTGGAGCACAGAGGGGCACCCGACCCAGAATCCAGGAAGGGGCAGGTAAGTGTGGAAGTCTTCCTGGAGAAGCTGATGTCCATATCTAATCCCAACAGGTCTTAGGACTTACCCAGGAGAGAGGGAGGAAGGGTATCAGGGCAGAGGAACGGCATGGGCAAAGTGACTGGAGCCCAGGTGAGGGCTGGGGGTAAAAGAGGAGGCTGGAGAGAAAGGCGAGGGCCAGGGAGAGCAGCAGGGAGCCCCTGAGAGTTTAAAACAGGAGCCAAAGGGGTAAGATTTGAGTTTAGGATAAATCCTGCTGGTTGCAGTGACAGCCAGGTGGAAAGGAAGTCAGGGTTAGAGGCAGGGAGACCAGCTAAGGGGACTCGTTCGTTCATTCAGCAAATACGTGTGGGGCCCTCCCAGGCGCCAGGCCCTGTGCTGTTGCAGAGATCCAGGTGAGGACCAGAGTGGCCTGGACCAAGGTGATGGGGGCCAGGATGGATAGAAGGGGCAGAGATGCTACGGAGGGGCTCTCACTGTGTCACACAAACATCCTGGCAATCCGCAAATTGTCCTCTGGCTCCTGGACCAGTTGTGCATGAATCTGGAAATCGGGAACCCCACGGGCCCCACCCAGGGCCCTGCAGCCCGGCCTGCCTGTCCTTCCTCACGGCTCTCCCCTGGGCTCAAGAAAGTCTCAGATGCCATCGTGGCTGGCGATAACCTTGCCCGGCCCTTTCCAGTAAGGGGCGACACCCACACTTCCAGACACGTAGGAAGTCGGAGGCCGAGCTAGGGCGCTGGAGTTTCTCTGCGTTGCCCTCCCCTGCAGATCACAGACTCCTCCGGGGCAGGCACTGTTGGAGCTCTCTGAGAATGTCTTCCCTCTTGGACTGGAAACTTCCAGAGGGGAGAATGAGGAACAGGAATGCAAGTCAGGGAAGCTGTTTTGCTGCCGCTTAATTGTTTGAACTTGGGAAAAAATCCTATATTTGCTCTCATTTGTAGAATGGGATTAATAATAACGTCTGTTATGAGGATTGAAAGACATAAAGATTAAAGAGACACTAACAGGGTCTTGAGGGACACGAACAGGGCCCGCACACCCGGCACAGACCATGGAAAATGGCTAGACATGACGGCAGAAACATGGAAAGACTGTCAGAGCCACGAATGCAGGGAGCTCGTCCTTGCACACGCGTGGCGTTCCAAGTCCCCAGAACAGAGCCTGGTACACAGCAGGCGCTCCCTAAGCACCGATGGAGCGAACGAATGGAGGGTGCAGGCGGTGCTAGCTCACCGCCAGGGCACGGAGGCTTCTGGAGGGCCGGGGCTGCAGGGCTGCGGGCACAGGGCCCACTGGAGCGGGAGCGTAGCCTCCACCTGAGGACCCCGGGGAGTCTGTAGGCCTCACTCACCCAGTTCTCTTTGACCTGGGTTATAAATCGATCAGGGGCTCCAGCAGAAGGATGTCCCTGCCACGGTCCTCTCCAGCGACTTCCCAACCACCTGGGGCCAGCTCACCTGCCTCCTCCACCCTCCACCCTCCAGTTCTCCAGCACTATGCTGGGACGCTCGCCGCGGCACCCCTCCTCTGCTCACGACCCCTCAGGAAAGTGGAACCTCCTGGGCCCACTCTTTGCTCCAGCTGCTGTCCCGCCTCCCCACCTTCCACCTTCCACTCAGAAAGCTCCTAAGCTCGCAGTGCCCCCAAGACCACAGCTCCCCCCGGCCTGCAGCCGGCTGTGTGCCGAGACAGGCGCCTTCTGAGCCCTCCGCTCAACCGTAGACGGACCTGGGCTGTGAGCGCTCGGAGCCGGGCTTGTCACAGGCCTTCGTGAGATGGCCAAGTGCTAAATAAAGGTTACAGCACCGTCACCTTGAGGCTGGAAGGGGCTGACCCGGAACCAGCTAAGCTGAGAGAGGAAGGGGGGAGGGGAGAGAACGGGAGTGGAGAAGGGGTGTGTCAGCAGGGAGCGAGGGTGGCATCAGGTGGCACAGAGCTGCTTGGTAAATATGCACGAGCCTTTGCAGGCACATCCACGCCCTCACGAAAACTGTGGTTCACTCCGGAAATCACAGAACTTTTCTCCCCAGTGGACTCAAAAATCAGCCCATGTGGGCAGGAGGCCCTGCGACCCTACAGAAGGGGCCGGTCCCCGAAGAGCGGCAGCCCGACGGAGCCCGCCTCAGACAGCTGCGGGCACTCTGCCGGGCTCCGCGCTGCGCCCGCCCCGGAGCTCAGGCCTGGCTTCTCGCAGTCTCTGGTCCGCCGACCTGCAGACAGGAGCCCTTTCCGGAGCTGTGGGGTGCACAGACCGCAGGCCGTCTTGCTCCTCGCCACAGTGGCTGGGGGACAGACCCAGGCACTGCGCTGCCCGGCTTTGAATCCAGACTCCCCGTTTTCGCTGAGATTTCACACGAGACCTGTTTCCTCGTCTATAAAACAGAGACGGGACGCCCGCCTCGCCGGGCTGCCGCAGGGTCAGACGGGCTCACTCACGTGTCGGCGAGTGTGGCACACGGGGGACACGGGCTTGCCGTCATCACCCCTACCTCCCTCCTCACTCCTCTCAGTCCTTCCTGAGGCCAGGACTCTTCCGTGCTGTTCTTCCCCGTCCTTCCTCCTAAGAGGCTGCCCCTCTCCACCTTCCCGGTCCAGACCACCCCCATCCCCTTCCGTCACCTGCCCTGAGTCCTCCCTGCCCCCTGTGGTTGGTCCCAGAGTCCCCCGTTGCTCAGGGGCTGCAAACCAGCTGCCTTCGCCCTGCCACCCCCAACAGCACGCACCAAGCCGGCCTGTTCACCTGACGTTTTATTGTAAAAATGTTAAAATAAATTACATTTGACATCATTGCCAGTATGTACATACAGTGTGTGCCATTCCAGGACAGCCAACAAGACAAGCTCATTAAAACGTTTCACAGAAAATACGAGGTCGCTCCCCTTCCCGGCCCCCTGCGGGGTGGCACCCTCTGCAATGGTTAGTGGGCGGGCAGGGTGGGGACACACGCCCTTCACGGTCTTCGCACGTCGGGGGGAGGCTGGCCCCAGCTGCCCCCACAGCAGAGGGGCAGCCCGCACAGCGTGAGGGAGGGGCCGCGAGGCTGTGGTCACCTGCCCCCGCCCAGCATCCAGCCGCCTGCGACAGATCCCCTCAGCTCGCGTAGCCACCAGCGTCCCTCCCCAGCTCTGCACGGGGACGTGATGTCACAGCCTTGGCTTAGGTCACCAGGGCAGGGCCACAGGGTGGACACTGGACATCCCAGTCCTCGGGACCCTGCGCTTTGACCACTGGCTCTGAAGCCTACAACAGATTCCAGGTATATAAAAACAGCAGTTCATTCAAAAAAACAACGAAAACATTCAGGACAGGGTGGGCATCGCGGAGACCCCAGGGACTTCGGCAGCAGCGAGTTTGCCCACCCCTCACTAGAAACAGTCCGTGTCCAGCTTCACAGTGTCTTTTGCTCTCCAGCCCAAACCCTTTCCTTTCTCACACACACATGCATGCACACATGCACACGCACGCACATGCATGCACACACATGCAGGCACATGCATACGCACACGCATATGCACGCACATGCAGGCACATGCACACACGCGCACACACATGCACACACACGCACGCATGCACACACACGCACGCATGCACACACCCACAATAAACAGCAGCTGGAGAGAGGAGCTTGATTCGTGTATTTGGCCACTGCCCATGTGTGAGCCGCGAGCAATTTGGCCTCACCCCACCTGGCCCATGGGGGCTGATGGCAAGGGGAGGGGACAGTGAGGTCCTTGTTCTGGGCACACAGAAGGAGACGGCAGGATGGGGAGGGAGGGTCCTCAGACCAGGAGGTGGGTGTGCACTTCTGTAAGGACTGGAAAGTGAGGGCAGAGTTGCCAGCGCTGGGCCTGCAGCTCCCTGCCCCCCAGCCCAGCTTCCAGCGGCCATGCCCTGCCACCCTCCCTTCCTTCCACCACCCGGGGGCAGTGGGCAGAAAGCCTTGCATCTGCCACTGCTTGGCCTGGGACAGGGAGCAGGGCTCTGGGCCGGGCAGCCACGAGCGGGACTGAGACCTGGGCCCACACTGGACTTGGTCCAGGTCCTTCGAATCCAGACCGTTTCGGCCTCTGCCCATCATCTCCGCTCTCCTTCCCCGAGCAGCCTCTGCTCTACTGCCCTTGGCAGGAGGGGAGACGGGCCCTGCTGCTGCTGAGGTACCGAAACGCCAGCGCCCACGTCACATCCGCGCCTCCCCAAACACGTCAGAGCTCGAAAAGGCAGAACTGGGTCTTACACACCCACCGCCCTCTTGGAAACATCTAGCTCAGTGCTAGGCCCGCAGAAGTCGCTCAGTAATACTGGTGAACTCAAATAGCGGAGGCCTTGGCCTCAGAGAACCGTGACACTCAACCAAGTAACGGGGCGAAGACCCAGGCAGGCACGGGCCTCCTGGGGTCATCCCGCCCGCCTGTCCTGCCAGCCCGCAGATCTGAGACTCACCACATACACCAGCCAAGCTCAGGACAGACGCCCCCACAGCCAGGGTACCGTTCAGCGGGAGGACAGAGGCCCCGTCCCGGGCAGGTGCCACTGCCATCGGTAGCACTAGCTGGAGGGGATGGAAGGTAAAAAGGCCCCTGGCCCCCCACTCCCAGTTCCAGGGCTGCCCCCACCAGGGGCCAGGGGTCCCAGCCATGACGGGACACCCCGGGTGAGGGGAAAGACGCCGTCGAAGGTGGGGTGGGGAGCCGGCCCTGCCTCATGTGCCTTCGGGGCTGGCGGCCGCACTGCACTCGTTCCTCAGCTGCTCGTACGGCACGGAGAGCTCGGACTCGGTGCTGGTGAAGGTGGACTCGTCCGAGGAGGGGAACTCGCCCACGCTCAGGGGCGCCTCGGCTTCCGCCCGCTGCGGGGGCCTCTCCTCCTCCGCCAGGTTGTCCTCCAGCGAGGACTTGGAGGTCTCCTCATCCGAGAGGCCGGCCTCCTGGTTCACAAAGGTGATGCCGGCGTCCTGGAAGATGAGCGGGTGGTAGTCCTGGGCGTCCCACGGCTCGCCCTCCTCACTGATGCGGTCCAGCTGGCCACTGAGCACCTCGGAGGCAGAGGAGCCGTCTGCGGGGACCCGCGTCCCGGCCTCCTCGCTGGGGGGCTTCGACACGTGGCCTTTGCTCCTCAGTGTCTGTGACACCTCTTCCAAGCTGGGCACCCGGTTCTTGGAGTAGACCACCAGGGGCGCCAAGGAAGGGGGCAGGGCTGGCAGCCTGCCACCCTGAGTCCCCGGGCCCGGGCCCCTCTCCCCACCCCCACTCGTCTTCATGGCCTTCTTCCCGATCTGCTTGATGAGGTCATTGTAGGTCTCCTCCTTCCTGGACAGAAAGCTGAAGATGTTGACGTCCTTGGAGGCCCCGCTCCCCGCCACCTGCAGGGCTGTCCTGGAGCGGGGGGAGCTCTCGAAGGACTCCTTCCGCCGCCGCCGCCTCTTCTTAATGGCCTTGTGGACCTCCACAAACATGCTCACCTTCCAGTTGACAAAGAGGGACAGCCAGGCCAACCCCAGGTAGATCCAGAGCTCCACAAAGTAGCGGTACAGGGCGTGGTAGTTGGCGCTGGGGTTCACACCTACGAGGACAGAGGCCCAGAGGTCAGGAAGGGTCGGCAGGGACCCGGAAACGTGCCAAGAGCCACGCTGTGTTATCTGAGCAGGCGCCTGCCGGCCACGGGAGGGGGCCCGTTCCAGAGCCCGCGTCACCCGTCTTCCCCGAGGGCCCCTCCCAGCCACCGGCCTGGCTCTGAGCCTTTCTTCAACCATAAAAAATCAGGACAGTGACTTTTTGAGGGAAGTCCAAGGGGCTTTGGGAAACTGGTGATGCAACCAAGACACAGGTCACGAGTAGCTGCGCCGCAGCTCCTTATTCTGCCGTCCCCAGCTGTTCCGTGTGTACGTCACAGTGGGCTAAAAACTGAACAGGTGGAAATGACAGGAGGGGCCGCTGGCACCCTCACAGCTGGGGATGGGCGCGCTGTTAACATGCACGAGGCTGGCGGCCGGATCGCGGTGACCCAGGCGGCGCTGGCCCTGGCAGGAAGATCCTGAACCGTCTCTATCCCCCTGGAAGGTCTGGGCTGCCTCCCTGACTTCTCGTTTCTGTCTCCCTCGGACTTGGCTCTTCCCTTGGCCTGGAGGGCTCTGTCCATTTGCCCCCTTCCTGCGGCAGGGGGCCTTCCCGGTTACCCCTCACGGCGCTGACGGTTCGGCTACGCCCCAGGGTCATCTGAGATTTCTTTTATGACTTAGCATTTCCAGCCGTTCTGATCTGTCTCCCGTCTCCGCCCTCTGACTGGACAGGGGGCTGCCTCCCGCGTTAGGTTAGCGGGCCCCCAGGACAGGGGCGCCAGCGGAGGGGTGCTGTCAGTCCTGCCAAGGCCCCTGATCCCAGAGTCCGATGATGACGATGACGAGGGCACAGACTAACATAGCCAGGCCCTACCCTCAGTACTCATGCGTATTAACTGGTTTTGCACCATCCTATGTGGTGGGCGCTATTGTTTTTACCAATTTTACAGATGAGAAAACTGAGGCCAAGGTTGGGTGTCCTGCTGGAGCTGAGAAAGTACAGTTACATATTCTGCTGCGCTTCCCTGATACAAAAGCCTTCTCCCCAGCCTGCTCTGGGCCCCAAGGGCTACACGATGGCGATGGCACGGTTGTGCCTCCTCCCAAGACAGCAGGCCACGTTTGCCGGGGGCAGCAGAGTGTGCCTCTTTTGCCTGTTCCTCCCCCGAACAGATTCCCATACGCCTTCCCAGATTCCACATACAACAGGGCAAAAGGCTGGCAACCTCCCCCTGCCCTCTGGGGAGGGGGAGGGGTAGAGAACAGAGGCCCCTGGAGCAGAGGCTGAGGTCAACAGGGCCAAAGAGGGTGTCAAGAAGATTAAGAACCCAGATGTAGCCCAGGCCACAGGCACAAGTATGTGAGTGGCGGGGGCCAGCTGGTCGCAGGCCTTCAGACAAAGAGGCCAAAGAATCTTATCGCCTCCCTGGATTAGGAGGGAAGGAGGAGGAAGAGGCAGGGCTGAAGGGCAGGGCAGCGGGGGAGAAGGCCTCCCTTGCCTTTAAGCCGCCTGTGCCAAGAGCGAAGCTCCAGGACAGCTCCCCTCAAGGATGAAAGGCTGCTGGGACAGCGGGATGCGGAGGGGGCTTCCTGGGTGACAGGAACAAACCCCGTGGGCCAAAGGCCCCACTCCCAGCCCTCCAGGAACCCAAGCTCAGCAGTCAGGGGAAAACAGAGGAGATCAGAGCCTGAACAGAGAGAAAAGGAGAGGAAAAGCCATAGGTAACGAGAGAGAAAGGGAACGAGCAAGAAAAGAGTCTTCTGCAATCACTCTGTGCCTCAGTTTCCTCTTGCAACTGGCAGGGTGGGTTGAGAACCCCGCTGGGTGGGAGAAGTGCCCAGAACACGGGATGCCTTCCAGGGGCCGCCAACACGGGTGTGCTGCGCTGGAACTGGAGAAGCAGAGAGACAAGAGGGGAGGCAGAGGCAAAGACTCACCGGCCACGAAGTCACCGAAGCCGATGGTGGAGATGGTGATGAAGGAGTAGTACAGGCCCTCGATGTAGTCCCACTCCTCGGTCACCATGAACACGAGGGGCGGGATCACCAGGTGGACCAGGACGCCCCACACGATGAAGATGGCCGTGCATGTGATCTGCGCCTTCCGCTGACCGGGGGGCAGGAGGCAAGTCAGTCAACAGTGGAGACTTGAGGCCCCAGCGGTGGCACCCAGAGGGCCGGGGAGGCAGCTGGAGGGGCGGCCAGCTGGGCACCCGGCCTGGGAGGCTTCCCGCTGGGAAAGGACGAGGGAGGGGTGCTCCTAGCCTGACCCAGAGACCTCTGAAATTGCCCTCTTGCCACCTGTCCTAACACCCACGTCCAATTCTTGGAGACTTCCTGTCCTCCCCTCACCTGTCACGGGCCCCTATCTCTGCCCAGCACTGAAGGTTGGGGACATACCAGGCTCACGCCTCTCTTGGTGAGGAACTGGCCCAGCCTCTTGGCACGTCCCCCGAAGAACTTGCCCAGCGCGCTGATCCACGTCAGGCAGAGCGGCACCCCGAAGAGACCATAGAAGACGCAGAAGAGGCGACCGGCTGGGGTCTTGGGAGCCACGTTGCCATAGCCTGAGGAAGGAGAGAGTGGGGTTGGGAACAGCCGCAGCAGGAGGGGCGGACCCACACCGAGCCCAGGTCCACGGTACGTACACACCCCTGCCAAAACACACACACACCCCAGCACAAGGCCCGTCCTCTGCGATCAATTGATACCGACCTAATATCAGTACTTAAGCATCATTTCCCTTGATCACTCCCTGATCCTGATCATTTACAAAGCGATCATGGTGGTATGGCTACGTCTCCTCCATCAAACTGGGAGCAGGGACTACGCCTCCACCGTCCACAGGTCTCCCACGAATCCATGCAGCACTGCCGTGCAAACCACAAGAGGCCCCTCTCCGTGCAGACGCCCGGAGGTGCTGTGGTAGCCAGTCTCCAAAGACCATTCTCAATTCCCTTCCTTCTTATACAACCGTTGCCACCAAGGCAGAGTCCAATCTTCCTCCCTTTGACTCGGGCTTTGCCCACGGAAGCGGTCGAGGAGGCGGTGATGCTGGACAGGCGAGGTCCAAGACCCTGCGGCTTCTCCTGATTCCCTGGACGTGCTCCCTTCGGGGTTTCCCTCTTAGAGCCCGCTGCCGCACTGCGAGGTGCCCGCGCCACATGCGGAGGCCTTGTGCTTTCATTCCCAGCCGTGCTCCCAGCCGACAGCCGGCATCAGCTGACCAACCTGCGACGGAGGAGCCCTCAGGCCAGCTGGGCTTTCAGATGACTCCAACGCGGTCGTCGTGACTACCGACCGCCACACGGGACAGCCCAAGCAAGAAGAGGTGGCCGGCTGAGCCCAGTCAACCCCCAGAACGGTGAAAGGTAAGTTGTGTTTTAAGCCACCAACTTCTGGGCTGGCTGGCGATGCTGCCACAGAGAACCGGAATAGAAACCTACTGTGGTGAGCGAGCACGATGCGGGTCTGTGCAGGGAGCAGCCTGCTCAGTCTCCCGCAAGGCTCTGGGTATCTGCTGTGTCATCGTTTCTGCTCCGAGATCCTAGGTCAGGACTCACGGCAACAGCCTCCCAGGCAGAGCTAGTCACCAGGGACTTACTGAAGCCCCACGAAGTGTCCAAAGGACAGCCTGCAACTGGCTCGATTTCACCCCCGACAGAGCTGGGCTCCTACGATGTCCCGACGAGCTGGGCGTGGGACTGGGAATCCTGCTAAAGGCTCCAGGAGACTCACCAATGGTGGTGATGACGGTGGCTGCGAAAATCATCGCATTGGGCCAGTTCCAGTTGTTGAAGGTCTGGTTCCCTGTGATGGCCACACCCTGTCCTGCAGCATCAGAAACTACCTAAAAAGAGAGGGAGAGACAGACAGACAATAAAGCTCGGAGCTGAGGCCACACGGATGCTTCCTGAGTGACAGCACTGCATCAGACTCCTTGTTGGCACTCTCGTTTAATCATCACAGCAACCAGGTCGCAGTTATAAATGTCTTCATTTTATAGATGAAACATTTTTTAGAGGATCAGAGAGGTTTCACCCAAGGTCACAGAGCTGGTAAGGGTACGAACCCTGACAACCGGGCCCCAAAGTTCACTCTTTCCCTGAGCCAGGGCTTCGCAGACTTACTAGCACGCACAGTCACCTGGAGGCCTGTTAAACACAGACTGCTGGGCCCTGCCCCCGAGTTTCGGATTCCGCAGGTCTGGGAAGGGGCGTTTCTAGTAAGGTGATTGCTGACGCTACTGGTCCAGGGACCACATTTTGAGAACTGCTGCACTAGACTATTCTGCCTCTCAAAGAAGGCAGATGTGATGCAGACACACGGGAGGTCCCCTACGCCCCACTCAGCCCTCCAAGTTCAGAGCTGGCCTGGGAGGGGTCCCCCTACACCCTCCGGCCCACTGCAGGATACCTGCCTCTAGACCTGCCTCTGGGGGCATGCGGCGCGGTGGGGCCTCCAGCCTATGCTGAGGACTCCAACCCACCCCCTCCCACAACAGGCTCCCGCTTCCCTCTCTTCCCTGTATCCCTGTCTCACTGCCCTGGGCCCAGCAACTGTCTGAAAAAGGACAGATCAAAGGTGGTGAATACATTTCAGGGTGACTCAAAATTGTGCTGTCAGTCCCCACAGAGCTTCCAACAACTCTGTAGGTGAGCAGGTGAGAGGCCACCCGGGGACATCCTGGGGGGAGGCCTTATCTGCTCCAGCAAGACCTACAATGGCCAAACCTGTTTCCATCTACTTGTCTCTGACTCTGCCCCATCCTTCAGCTCTGCCCACCATTTACCCCAACCTACCAATGGGGCTTTATCAGCTAGCAGAGCCTGGAGCCCAAAAGCCCTGTAAGGAGGAGCTCTCAATCTGGGGTTTGAGTCCTGTCCCCAAGGAGGGCCCCAGGATGGGTCATCCAGACCAGAGCCTAGGCACTCGAATTCCCTACAAAAATCAAGACAAGGACTGAGGGAGAGGAGGCAGAGTGAGGAATGGAACAGGAGGGAGACCAAGAAACCTTATTTCTAACCCACTCAAGGCATGGCTGGGGTTCGGTGGGAACAGGGGGAAGGGTGGGTTGTTCTGAAGGAATGTGCAGTTCGCACAGGCAGCAGCGGGCCCTTGTGAACGGGTCTGCGTACTCGGTGAAAAATTTCCCACGACGACATGCTTGTCGGACAAACCGTCAGACCACACCGCCACTGCCCTGCGTCCTCCCGGCATTTCCAGAGCATCTCTGAGGCCGCGAAGTCTGCGCACGTGGAAAGGCGGGACTGTCACATCAGACTCTGCCTCGGAGAGCTACGGTCCAGCCGCGACAACCGGGACACTTAAACACTAACAGGCCGACGGGAGAGCTAACGTCAATACTGAGGACCGTCCGGCGGGTTTTTGGAAACATCAAATCTACGTCTGGAGCAAGAGAACGAGGACGTGCGGGGCCCTGCGTGCCGATGCTAAACAGACGGTGGAGAACCCAGAACCACTCAGCTCCCCCACGGCCCCACCTGTTATCTCAGACACAACCTGCAACTGGACAGCCAAAAACACACGGAAAACACACGAGGACCCCGTGCAAAGGGAACTGAATGGCTGACCAGAGATGACACCGCAGCACCACCTCTGGTGGAACCGTGGGGCACAGGAAAGATGTCGGAAGACAAGCTGTCCCTATTTTCACAAAAAGGAAAAGGGTGGATTCCAGAGACTTGGAAAACAAACCCGAACTCTTGCAAACTTCTGAATGGGGAGAGGAGAATGTCTGGAACACTCAGAAAAGGAAGTGGTGGGCACCAGAAGCTAACACAGATTCACGGAGACCCAGTCGTGCTTAGCTGAGTGCATCTCGTTTTCTGAAGTTGCTGCAAAGCCTTGAAGTTTTGTGGAATGCAATCAATCCAGATATCGGCAGGGCAGCTAACAGATGGGTTTAAAGATATTCATGTGGGCGACAGAGAGACGTGGGGGAAGGGGGATTGACTAGGTCCATGCGAAGGCAGACAAACCACCACAGCAAGTACTGATCATCCTCGACCACGGCTGAGGTCTCCATAATCACGCCTGGCCTCTTCGATATTTTAATCGGCAGCACCGTGACGACAGAGACGGCTGAGCACCCCAACGTGCAGAGGACGAGCATGCGCTGGGAAGACAGCCAACGCGCAGCAGTGGCAGTCCTGAGACTCAGAGGTCACCTGGACTAGAAACAGGGCCAGAGTTAACAAGTCGCAAGGGTCTCTTTAAATTTTCAGACCTTACACTTTGGATTGGAAAAGCCTAGCAAAGGATCAAAGAGGAGAGTCCTTGGGTTTTAGCTGAACACGAACCAACAAACACTAGGGCGGCTGCCAAAAGCAGGTGCGATCTCAGGCCATGTCAACTCCAGGCCTATCCAGGGCTGGGAGGTGATGAGCCCATCGTTCCCTGCAGGGTCAGGCCACAGGCGGGGCGCCTTGTTCCGCTCTGGGTGTTGGACAGTACATTAACCAAGGCCAAGGTCCAAGAAGGAATGGGGCTCGGTTTTACGGATAACAAGCTACCTCACAATGGGCTATCCTTTGCAGTAATCGATAATCAATTTCTGGTAATGAGAAGTATTTAGACCAGGGGTGACCACCACCCATCAGGGGTATTGCTGAAGGTATGACTGGAATAGGAGTTTCTCAACTGGGGGTGGCAGTGCCTTCTAGGAGTGTTTGGAGATGCTGGGACGGGTGCTGTGTGTGCCAGGCACCGTTCTAGGTGCTGGGGACACTGCCGTGAACGAACAGAACCCCTGCCTTCCCCATGTGCGCTGCTGGCTTTAAGTGGGCAGGCGCCGGAGACGCCGAAGGCCCCGCAGTTCCCAGGACAGCCCCTCCCACAATGCAACACTGCTCCCCCTGGGAAGCGCTACAAAGGTAACCTGTGCGCTACAAAGGTAACCTGTGCCCGGAGAATCATTTAGCAAGTGCTAAGGAGACGTCAAACAAAAGAGGGCATCAAGGTTGGGAGTGTGGTGAGCTGGAGAGCTAGGCTTCCTGCCGTTTACCCTTTGGGCCGCGGTGGCTCACTTTCCCGTGCTCTCCTTTATCTCTGTGTGGTCACCCAGCGGGTGGAGGCGTTCCCAAGGGCCCTTGCCCCCTGGGGCTGGGTGCACCGCCAATCCTCTCGAAGACCCAGTGTTAGCAATTATGCCCACTGGGCGGAGAGAGGTTACCTGGCAGAACTGGGCTAGGCTGCAGGCTGTCTGGTTTCAAGTCTCCAACTTCAAGCTTCCCTGCCCGCCCCAACTCTGCCTGCCCCCTGGGCTCCCCCAGTGCCCCTGCTCCCCCTGCCCATGGCTCCCCAGCAGCTGACCTGGCAGTCAGCTTGGTCCCACCCCAGTGCTGGGCGGAGAAGTGGTATTAGTGCGGCGGTATGTCAGACACCCCCTGCTGGGGCGTTTATACATATATTGCACCTGACTAGTTCTTCCTGTGATCACTTGGCAGGGGAGAAAACCGGGTCCAGATGTGAACTTGGGGTGCCAGCTCCCCATTCCTACCACGAGTAGCTGAGGCTCTGGTTGGGACACCCCACTGATCATGGCTGGGATCACGCAGGAGGAAGAGGAGGCCTTCACCGGTCCCCCATAACAGAAAAGCTGACCCGCGGCTGGGGCCATCCGTGGGTCAGGGGGAGCGGCAGGGAGAGCCAGGCAAACACCCTGTCAGACAGGGCGTCCCGTCCTCCGGGTTAGGGAAGCAGCTTTCGCGGGAGGAGGCGGCCCCTGTTCGCTAGCAGGACTCTTTAACTTGGCTCCCAAATCCACACAAGACAATATTGTCATTTTCCACACAAGCCTGGAGCGTGATGGTCAAGGAAAGCCTGTGCACGGGCCAGGCCCAGCTCGTTTGGGGACGGAATAGGGTTCCTATCTCTGTCACCCTCGTCACAAAGCAGCTGTGACTTACTGCAGGCTCACTACGTGCCCAGCCCTGCGCTCAGCATTTCATGTGCCTTTAGCTCGTTTAACGAGGACAGAATCCTGCTGGGAAGATACTATCATTTTTTCCGTTTTACGAATGAGGATTTGAGGCTTAGAGAGGTCGAGGGAGCCCGAGGCTGCAGTGCTACAGCAGTAAAGCCAGGACTAGCACCCATCTGGGTCCCAACTGCTGTGTCCTAGCCCCGTCCCCATAAAGGCCACAGGAAGAAGGCCTGTGCCACTCCACCCCTTCCACCAGCTGAAAAAACAGTGCCCTAAAACCAGTCCAGCCACTCCGGCCAGCCCTCCCATGCCCTTGCCCAGAGCTTGGGACAGCCAGCTGCCCTGACCCACCTTCCCGGGCACTCCCGGTCCCCGTAAGCGGGCTTCCCAGACACCCCCTCCTCCCTCAGGGACCCAAGGCTTCCCGCAGCAGCAGTCGCCGGGGGTCCCCTTTCTGGAGAAACTGGTCTTGCCGTGCGGGCACACCCGGGGCTTTGGGACACGCTGCCCACCTACGGACACGGCAGGCAGGGCTGAGTGGGGCCTTGCCCTTTACAGGCTGGGGGTCGCAGCTGCCTGGCCCCCACAGCTGCGCCTGGCCCTGCCTCCAGCTCCCCCGGCCGTCACCAGTCCGGGATCACAGAACTCTCTCCTGGGTGCGGAATGCAGCCTCAGCAATCGTCCTCGACTGCAGCCCCGCTGGACTCACAGGTCGTTGGGGGCTCATGAGGGGAACCTCCCTTACCATCCCTGGCCGCACCGGTCCATAATTCATTCCATTGACGCTCACTTGGCCCCTCTGGCCTGGACAGTATTAACAAAGTATCATTCCTCTCACGTGGCCCTGCTAGCCACCTCCTCTCCCCTCGCGAAGGGGTGGCCATCACTTACTCGTCCTCAGTTCACAGAGAGTACGTTGGTATTTGAGCACTTGTGAAGACAGGCACTGATCTAAGCACTTTAGGTCCCTTAGCTCCCGGAACCTTCATACTCTGGAAAGCAGATACTCTAGTTATCCCCATTTCGGAGATGAGGAAACAGAGGCACTTGCCCAAGGTCACACGGCTAGTGAGTGGCAGAGCTGGGACACGAGCCCAGCCAGTGTGGCTCTCAGCCACTGCACTGTCTGCAGATGGGGGAGGGGAACGCAGGTCCCGCCGCAGGGGAAGGCACATCCCAGACAGCTGCGTGGGAAATGCCCACAGGAGTGCAGACTCCCCCGGAACGTAAGCTCCACACGGCAGGGACTCTTATCTCTTTTCTTTTCCACTGCTACGTTCCTACTGCCTGGCACGTAACAGCTGCCCAACAAACATTTGTTAAATGTGTGAATAAATAAATGACTAAATGAGGGTATGTTCTCCAACCTCAACTAACTTATCCTCTAGTGCCCCTTCATCCCCAACATCTTCCAGTATGGTTCTGCAATTGGCTTTTAACTAAATTCATCAGCAACAAGGGGGAGGCCTGTATCTAGCAAGAGGGCAGGAAAGAGAGGCTCAGCCCCAGCGGCGGCGGGGCTCACACGGGGCTGCAGAAACCCCCAGCATCCAGCTGGCCTTGGGTGGGAGAGTGGGGGGTCACCGGGCTGAGAAGATGGGGCAGAAGGTCAGGAGCTGGGGAGGGGCGAGGTGAGGGGGGCAGAGGAGAGCCCCGAGGAAGGGGGTCAAGACGACAGAGCAGGCAGCAGTGGTGCTGGGAGAGGTCCCTGGGATGGCTGGATCGTCCTTCCTGCAGGAAGGGAGGCCTGTCTCCTCCGGAAACTCTCCACCAAGGCAGTGGCTGTGCGAGAGCAGGAAAAGGAATAGAACAGTCAACGTGGATTGAAACTTTGCTTCCAGCTGGGCACTTTCCTTACTGAAACCTTAAAGCCCCTCCTCTCTGAGGACACTCGATCAATCCCAGGCACGGCAAGGCCACTGCTGCTCAGGTTGAGCTCTAGGAGGCCACAGGTGCAGACCTGCGCTCGTGGAAAAGTGGGACCGATCTGGGTTTGAATCAGGAGGGGTTTCGCCGTTGCTGGCAGCGAGTCTCCGGGTCAGCACCTGCAATCAGTGCTGTGACTCCAGACCACGTAAACCAGAGGGACAGGCATGCCCTGGACAGGGGCAGAGAAGGGCTAGGGGTTCACAGCCCTGTGCCAGGAGGACAGGACTGAGTGACAACGGGAGACACTGTCCCCAACCTTCCTCACACCTGCCACCTCTTCCCACCACTTCCTGTTTTAACAGAGAAAACCGAACATTCTCAGCCTGCTGAATTGGCTCCCCTGAGGCACATGGGAGAAGGGCCGGGGGACTGTGGCTCCGCAGGTCCCCCCCGTCCACCTGACAGCTGGGAGTCAGGGGCAGGGGAATGGACACACCGCAGAAGGCTCACTCTGACCGCTGACCCCAGAGGCTCCCTGGCCACCCTGACCAGTTTCCCAGCCAGCCAAGCGAGTTGGGCAGGCTGCTGAGGGAAGGAAACGCCCCCGCCCCCCGCACCCTCCCAGGTGAGACAGGCCAGGAGCAGACAGAAGGCGGCAGCCGGCCCCTCCGTGTGTGTCTGGTCTGTCTGTCCACCGGGTCTCCGGCGAGGAACCCCTCTGCGTGGGGAGCCCAGTCGGGGAGCTCTCGGCAGGACAGAAATTAGTAAACCTATCTCAGGCACTTTTTAGGCAAATATTTGCAGCTTGGGCTTGTTTAATACGATGGTTTTCGAATTTTGTAACGCCAGGAACTTAGGAACGGATAAAGGGAGGATGGGAAGGCGCTCTGCCCAGCTGACAGGCTAGCCCTCCGGGAGGCACTGTCCACCTGTTAACCCTCTTATTCCCAAGACAAATTCGAGAACTGAAAACTCCAGTGGCCAAGCTCTCAATTATCACCACTCCCTTTCATTCTCCATCCCAGAATGACCCAACTCCCCAAACTATTCTCTTATGGCTAATTGGGGGGTTGGGGAGGGGTGCTGGGATTGCTTTCAGACGAGGAAACTGAGGCTTGGATACCACATAGGCATCGTGGCTCTCAGCCCAGGCTGGACGGCCCGATGGAACCACCTTGGAATTCAAATAAATACTATGCCTGGGCCCCACCCACAGGCATTCTGTCGACCTGGGCATAGCTTTTAGAAAGTTCCAGAAGCGAATCTGCCATGCAGCGGCTGCCTTAGTGGAGGGTGATGGAGGTGCTGGGCTCGGGCCTTCCACCTTCCTGTTCAAGGAGGGTGTGTGCATGGCAGGGAGAAGGAATTCCTGGTATTTTCCCCGCTGCCCTCTCAGCTCAGGCCAGGTGACCAGGGTGTGGCTCGGAGGGCAGCCGTAGTAGTTTACGAGCAAGGTATTGGCCAGGGCCCAATAGTGCCACCCCGACACCTGCACCAGCCACAGGCCCAGCTCACCTGGGCTCTGTCTCTGCCCAGGAAGGAGCAGAAGCTGGGACTGAAGGCGGCGACGCCACCTGTCCTCCCTGAGACCAGAGACAGGCTGTTGCAAAGGGGACTTCATTAACTTCTCTTCTGCTTATCTGCGCTCTCAGATGTACTCCAACACCTGCGTGAAGTATCTGGAAGGAGGAAGGCAGGCTAAAGCAGTTCCCAGAGACTGGTGCGCCAGGATGTCCGTGTGGGGTCTGAAGACCCCGGCTCGGCTCAGTTCTCCCTGATTTCTCTGCCTACCTCCTTCTCCGTAAAGTGAGGAGACTATGACTGCTGGGCTCCCCCAGCCTGGGCAGGTGACGCCTCCCTAAAATTCACATGTTCCTCTGCCCAGAACCATGACTTCTGGGCCCAGCCCAGCACCTCTCCCCACGCCCTTCTCCACAGCACATTCAGGAAATACAGCTGCACTCTCAGGACCCAGCGCACTGGCCACCAGCCCCAGCTCATTCGAGCCTGCTCTGTTTCCCCCGGATCCCGCCCGCAGGGTACACTCCTCTCGGGTCCTTGAAGTAATGTGCCCAGTGCCGACCTGCCGTCCCTCAGCCCGGGGCGGAAGCAGCCAGCCGGAGCAGGCCCTGCAGCGCCACAGGTGGGGCTGTGCACAAACACACTCCTTCTGCCCCACACTCCCATGGTGGCCCTGTTCTGCTGGCCATACCTGGGTTAAAGCCCAAGCACCCCTGTTGGGCAGGGGGGCAGTGGCACACTGCTCCCGCCCTCGATGCACGCTTTAGGGGTCGCCGTGCTGCTGCTTAACCTGGACTGCACGCTGAGACCATCAGGGGAGCTTGGAAAACACTCATGCCCCGGTCTTACCCCCACAGTTCCAAGAGAAATAGACAGTCTGGGGCTGGGACCGGAGATTCTTACATTAGGTTCAGCCAAGTTTCAAAACCACTGCCTTAGACCCAAACCACTCTCCCTCCTTGCCAGGGACTGAGCTGAGCCCTGCCCCTGGAGTCAACACTCAGCCGCCGTGTGCGTGACTGTCCTCCCGTCCACCTCTGGGCTTCCCCTGCCCGCCCTCCTGGGCCATCTCTCAGCAGTCTCTGCAGAGCCCAGAAGCACGGCGAGGTCTCACACCCATGGGGGCAAGCCCGTGCCAGATGGGAGCAGGTTTTCAGCAGAAACCTCTGAGTTTCCGACTTTCACAGGCCTGGGAACCCTGTCCTTGCTCGGGAGGGACAAAGAAAACAAGGCAGGTGACCCTGCCCCCATTGTTCTGAGGCTAGGACGGTAACCCCTCCTTAGCAGCCAGGCGCCCCTCCCGTGAGAACGAGCCCAGGGCAGAGCTCTGCAGGACTGGCTGACCTGGCAGGGCTGCAGGCTTGGCTAAAGCAAACAGTGAGGCCCTGGTGGGGCCTGGGCTCAGGATGGGAGTCGGCAGGCGTTCGCAGGCACCTGGAGGGCTGAGCCCACGAGCCGTGTGGAAATCCCCGGGAGCGCAGACACAGGGGACCTCAAGGGCCCCTAGTCAGCCCCACAGCAGTCGTCTGCCTGAGAACTGACGCCCCGCCCAGACACACACACCAGATGACCCCCTGGAGCCATGTTCTCAAAATCTACCCCACCTCATCTTCTGAAGGACACAGGGCAGGTAGGATGTCCAGTGAGGTTTAAATGACAAGAGGGACATCCTCCATCCACCTGCGGCTTCTCCACCCCCTAAATCACAACCACTGCCTGCCCCAGGGTGGCTGTGGCCTGGGTCCACGGTCCTGTGCTGGTGTCTGTGACCCATCTGGGATGCTGGGGCCTGGGTTTGTGACTTTGTCCCCTTCCCTGTTCCCAGAATCCAGAACTGGGATTGTCTGACAGCTCTCTGCCCTGACCGATGCCAGAAGTGTCTCCCAACTTGTGGGCCACCAGCGTGAGAGGGGGACAGGAGATGGGTTCAGCCGGGACCCCTGAGCCTGTCCGGCAGCATAGAGTGGCTCTCTTCCTTCCCCCACGAGGGTGCAGGGCACCGGGGAGCGAGGGGCCTCCCTCCCAAGCCTGGCTTAGGAAGCTCTGGGGAGAGCACCCCACCCCCGGCATTGAATCCGGCTCCCGGCCCAGCTCCCTCCTCCATGACACGGTTACCAGAGCCTGAGTCGGCATCTCCCTCCTCCCCCGAGTCCCACGCATCACCCACCACCTCCCGCACGCCATGCCCCCTCCACCGCAATCTCAACTGAGACACAGGGCCCCGGAGGGAAACCAGGCAAACGGACACTACTACTCCCGTTCTGTAGATGAGGAATCTACAGAGAGGGTGAGTGACAAGATGAAGCCACACAGCAAGCTGGTGACAAAGCACAGAGCAGACCTGCCAGAGGCCCTAACCCTCAGCTGAGGGCCCTGTCCACAGAGCAACCCGACCACCCATCCCCTCCTGGGACTGCGCCAGGCGGTGCCAGCCACAGCAGAGCCGGCAGGTGCACAAAGGTGACTGAGTATTGTCAAGGGCTATGGGGTCACGCCCCCAGGTCTGACCTGCCTGTAACATGTAGGGTGAGCGCATGCTCGTGCTCCCTACCCCACGCCCCTGGGGATGTCTTTTAGATTCACCCCACCTCCGGGGTAGGGTGCAAGGAGCAACCACAGGAAGTCACTGGCCACTTGAGGTTTCTACAAACATCCTTTGGAGCAGGCCACAGGGGAGGTCACGGGAACTGCTGACTCACCATCTCCCCAGCCCGGGCTGACGACCTGAGGGAGGCACGGTTCACCGGCAGCCCGCTGCCCATCCTCCTGAGCCCAGGTCTGCACTGGGCACACCGGCTGGGACGGCCAGTCTACTTAACATCATGAAAATCAAGTTTGGAGTCCTCTGGGAGCAACAGGAGGGCAGAGGTGAAAGGCCCTGGCTTTGGAGCAGACACACCTGGGTTCAAATCCTGATGCCGCATCCACTAGCAGGTTGCCTGGGGCACATCTTGTCACCTCTTTGAGCTTAACTTTCCGTAGGTGGAAAATAGGGGTATCACGGCTTCATCGGGGTGGAGTGCCCATTACGAGAAGTGACGCACGGCTTGGTGCTGGGCACCCAGGGCACATTCCAGAAACGAGCACTGGGAAGAAAAGCGAACACTGACAATTGCTGCTTCCTGTATAGAGCAAGGGGCCAGGGCAGGACCCTCCATTCCGAGGTTTGTACCCACTGCACACAGCCTCAGAGCCGGAGGACTGGGCCAGGCGTCGATGGCAATGCCCTCCCTCTGTCCACCACCACCTGGAGGACTGGTGCCTGGGACAGTCCCTGCGGCTTGCAGCTCTCACTCCCTGTGCCAGGTGCCTTCCCCGGCTCACTCTCCTCAAAGAGGCCATGCCACCTCCAACGGCAAACTCCCCACACTCCCGGGCCGCTCAGCCCACGGCGCTCACCGCTACCTGACATCCTATTATGTCCGCTGACCTGGCCTGCTATTTATCCGCCCTGAATAGACCGTGAGCTCCAAAGGCAGAGACTTCACTCATCCCTTAATCCCACCACAGAACCTAGCTCTAGGAGGGGCTCACTATTTGCCTAAATGAATGCATCTCCAAGACACCTGCCTTCTGGGGCAAGACAGGTGCCAGCGCTGTACTCTACGTGGGCTCTGGTCCCACCGGACGAGGCGGGGGGCTCTGGCAGGTGCGTGCACAGTGCGGGCTGATGACTGTTTCCAGTGCCTCTTCCCTACCCCACCCGCCTGCAGGCCAAAGCCCCCGAGGTCCCTGCCCTGGTGAGTCAGCTCCCCTGTGGACTTTGGAACCATCGGGATTCCAGAGGAAGGAGGCAGGTGGGTGGGGGAAGTCCAGGGAGGTGGGACATGCACTGGCTGGGGGGCTCCCCACGCAGGCCGCCGCTTCCCTGCTCGCCCAGCAGCCGGAGGCAGGGCGCTCTGACCCATGAAGCTCCTGCGGCCTGGCTGCTGCCCTGGGCCCCAGAGGAAGCCTGTTCCTGACCCTGCCACCGTCATCCCTCCAGGTTACACCTGTGCCCTTGAACAGGGTGGGGGGTGACACAACTCTCCCCCTCGCCCCTCAGAATGCCCCAGACAACCTGGCAACCCCCCAACCCAGGGGCCTCGCCACCTTCTCTTCCCTCCTTTCCCTTCTCCCTTTGCCTGCGGCTGGCCACTTGGGGTAATAAGGAACTGCCTCTCCTTGAGGGCTGCAGTTCCCACGATAAGGGACTGTTAAGCCTACCGTTTATCATCACGTATAATTTGTTTAAGATGACCAAGTGGTTCAGCTGTAGGCCTCTCCACTGATTAAGAAAGAAAGGCCCGGGGGAACTAGGAGGTGCATGAATCCTGAGCCAGGGGTGGCAGCTGAGCTTCTGTCCTCCTCGCCTGTTTGGTACCAGCCACCCCCTTCCCACCCAGGCCTGGCCCCAGGGAGCCTGGCGAGGATCCGGTCTTTTCATCCACCCGTGGCCGCCCAGCGATCTTGCCCCCATCCTTCCCCACAAAGCTCCCTGCAGGATCCTCTTGAGAGCCAACCACCTGTCCCCAAATCCTTCCTTATTGTCTGACTCTAACCTAAACCCCTCCGGCTGCAGTCCAAGCCCATTTCCTTTGGTTCAGTCTCCGGCTGGAGACAGACAACAGCTGGCCTCCATCCTTTCTGGAATAAATTGTACAAGGAACTACCGGCAAACCAGCACAGACATCTTGGGATGGATGGTACTCTTGGCAGGGTGGGGGGGCTTTCTGCCTCCATGGCCCCCAAATCCCAGACTCAAACCCCCCAGAAGACTGAGTCACCAGAGCCTCAATGCTTGACGACCTTGCAAACACTGGGCGAGAGGCAAGGGGAGTTTTGCCCTTGAAGTCCGGACTCTCTGACAGATCTCAGAACACGCTGGTTCCACCAGGGGCACTGGCAGCCAAGGCCCCCACCGGGAGGTCACGAGATGTGGTACAAAGAGGATCCCCAAGTAGTGTGGAAAGGACGGTGAGCCTAGGATCTGTAGCTGGTGCCCCCGACCACGGCCCAGCTCTGTCCTCGTTGCCCAGGTAGGTCAGGCAGCAGAGGGCCGACCGGGCACAGCTGTCACGGTCTCTCCCACCTCCTGCATCCCTGCACGGATGGCCCCCGCCCACCTCCCAGCCCCAGCCAACTGGGCGTGGGATGTGAGTGGGGTTAAGAAACAGAGCTGTTTTGTGCTGAAGGTACGGAAAAATACCACCAGGCCCTCCTAGCACAGAGAGGTTGCGCTAGGTGAGGGGTGGGGTGGGGGTTGGAAGAACCTCCTACCCCGCTAACCTGGGGCCCAGGACCAGGGACAGGCCAGGCAGGAGGAAATGGAAACTCTTGACTCTGAGACACAGCCTCATTGCGAAACACGAGACACAGAAGGAACAAGGGCCATGCCTGAGACACGCAGACATGCTTTCTCCCCTCCGACAGGGCTGGGATTTTAAGCATGGACATTTCCCAAGGCCGTTTAACCCGTGACACTCACTCAGGCTCCAGCAAGCCCCTCAGCCCTCTCGGTGGAGTGAAAGGACGTTGGACAGACAGGCCTGCACAGCACTGGCTACTCCCTAGCCCAGTCAGTCATGACCTCAGTTTCTTCATCTGTAAAATGGGAAGATGCCGCCTCCCCACCAGTTCTCAAGGTTATGGATCAAAAGGCTGGATGGAGAGCCTGGCACACAGGCAAGTTAGAGACGCTCCTGATTCATGAACTTCTAGTTTACACATATCCGGGGCTGTTGGGGGCGGGCGTGCGTTGTATGTGGCTGGAGGATGCTGAAAGAAAGTAATGCAGGAGGTCTCCAAGTCACTGAGGGTCAGGCAGGGGAGCGGCACCCATTCCTTGCACGGCTGCCCCCTGTCCCCTGTGGGGCCCAGTTTCTGGTGAGCAGCAGCAAGGCAGCCACTTCATGGGCTGGCCCAGGGAGGACCATCTCCCCTCAAGTCTGTTGAAGAAGGGCCTTTGTCCTGGGCCACTGAGGGCTAGACAACTGACCAAGCCGCGGACTTCCAGGACACGGCTGCCCTCGTCAAAGCCCTCAGCCCTCTCCCCATGTATAAAATGAGGCTACTGGTCACTTCCCAGGAAGGCTGGGGGGACACGCCGGCAAGATGGGAGAACAAGGGGTTTTCCTAACCTTCACTCCCCCAGGGCCCCTGGGCCATTCCCCTCTTTGAAGTGACAAAAATGTAGCTGTGCCCACCAGCCACCAGCCCCCGCTACCCAGGCACAGTGCAAGCCACCCACCTACTTACCACAAAGAAGATGGGACCAGAGTCACAGACAAACTTGCCTTGCTCGACACAGCTCGAAGCAGGGTCAATCGATTCGTTAAGTATCTGCCAAGCACCAGCCATGTGCCCAGACATTGGGCACAACAAAGAATGACATGACAGGCCCTGCCCAGGAGGACCGCGTGGTCTAACAGAGACAGACAGGTGGACGGGAAGAAATTACACGACAGCATAAACGGCAAGAGGAAGCAGCGGGCAAACCAACAGTAAGGCCAGGACAGACCCCGGGGCTCACGTCATGCCCCTTTCAAACAACAGCGCACAAAGCAGGGCAAGAATCCCAGATACAGAGGGGGAAGCTAAGGCTCAAAAGACATGAACCAACTAGGATTAGAGCAATCTCCAGTCAGACGCGCCACCCACCCTAAATACTGTGCCCACCCCTGCTCCCCTCCTCCTACCCCCACCCTGGGGTCTTCCACATTTCCTGGCCCAGGACCCCACCATGGCCCTACAAATAACCTGGAAAACTCCTGCACATTTCAGCCACCCATCCTTTCATTCTTTCTAGATTTGTGGTGGGAAGATATGTTCATAATTTTTGTCTGCTTAGCTGGGAGAGAGTCCAGTGTACGTCGTGAACCATCAGGAACAGGCTTTCCTGCAGAGCGAGAGGCTGAGGGGCTGGGCTGACGCAGGCAATTGGAAGGAATTTGGAGACCATGAGCAGTAAGTCAGAGTCCAGGAAAAAGAGTGTCTTCCTACCACCTGGTCCCAACTGGAACGGTGCCGCTGCTGACCGCCGTGCGTCTGCCTGGACCACCGGGCGAGGCAGTCTCGCGGTTTCTGCGGCTGGACTGGGGGAGCGCTCGCCTTGGCGGTGCTTACAGGCTCTCTGGTGCGCGGGACCAAAGCAGAAAGGAGAGCTGACCAGGTGCAGAGAGAAGCCAGGCAGCCTTTAGAAACCTCGGCAGACACCAACCCGATGCTTTGGCGCCGCCCAACAGAACTCTCCGCAAGGGTAAAAATGCTCCATACCTGTGCAGCCCCGTGTGGCTACGTGGCACTTGAAATGTGGCCAGTGACTGAGAAACTAAAATTTAATTTTTATCTATTTTAGTTTAAAATTAAGCAGCCACAATAATTAGCAAGATCAAGTTAGAAAAATAAAATTGCACAGCAGCATGTGGGTAGCGCCTACCACACTGGAACAGAGACGACATGACACACATCCTGCCCAGATCCTCCCCTAGGCAGGGGTTGCCTCCCCGACCCTCAAGTTGACCCAAGCTTTGAGGCCACTGTCCACAGTGTGTTCCTGACTCTGAATTACACACGTGGTCCTGGGCTCTTTCCACTCTCGCTGGTGTTCGTGTTTTGTTATCTGAAAGCCTGGGCATGGCTTCTTGGGCCTTGGCAGAGCTGGGTGCACCCTGCAGCCAAGATAGCCCTTGTCCATGGGCCTCTGGAGGACATCAGCCCCCGACAGCCGCCGGCTTGTGCAAGACACTGATCCAGGCTGGGCACAGCTGGGTGGGCTTCCCAGGCCCTGCCAGGCCTCTGTCAAGAAGCCACACTCTCTTGTTCAGGCCTGGCGCAAGATCCCGAACTCTTGGTGCACAGATCAAGGCCCGCCTGGCTCCTCTCACCTGAGATCCTTCACCAGCAGGTGCTCCACGGCACTGCTGCCCTGGAAGCCACCGCTCTGGTAGCTAAAGTTAAAGGCCACAATTCACTCGTGCCTCGATATCCTCAGGGGACTGGTTCCAGAACCCCCCCTGGGTACCCAAATCTGCAGTGCGCAAGCCTCAAGGCTGGTCCTGTGGAACCCACAGATATGAAGGGCCACCTGTACACGGCTCAGTGAGCACAGACACAAGTGACACCAGTGCTCAGAGTACGTGCTGTTAAAACCATTTTGTGTCTGTGGACCTCATACGCTAAAAATAACCAGCATAGAAGTGGCTAAAGGTATATGCATACATTTTATACCTGAAAAAAAATTGAGTTATAAAAGCAATACAACCATATTACAGAAAATGTGGGAGGCAGAGAAGTCATCAATAATCCCGTCTCCCCAGCTCAGCACGGCCTGGCTTCTGTTTGTAAATTGAGTTTCGATGACTCAGTGCCAGCACAGAGAAGCACACACTCCAACGTGCGTCTCCCTGCTGTCCTCGCCCCCTCCCCATTGTGTTTTATACGACTTTAAGTGTGGCTCACGCCTCAGACCCACTTTGAGGAACCCCAGATGGATGCATTGGGAAGCCACCCCCACCTCTGCCCGGGCAGCTCACACATTAGGGGTCCCTGGCCCAGTCTGTTCAAGGGTCTCCCATGCCACTGGCCAGAGTGCACCAACTGGATCAATAAGCACCGATTAAACTGGGTGTGCACAACGTGGGGAAGAGGCGTGTAGGCGTGTGTACACAGAGGGGAAACCGGCTGCGGGAAACCTGGCATCTAGGGGGAATTTTAAGTCGTGTGCACGATGACTCCACGCAGGGTAGGTGGACATTTGATCTCAGTACCGGGGCATGCCAGAGAGGCCGTTTCAAAACTGAGTTGTGTGAACTCTGAATCCCCAGCATGCTTGGTAGAAATGGGAACCTTCTAGAATAAGACCCAAAAGTGCCCTCCATGACTCTGAAGTTGCCCTGCGCCGGCCCTGGGAGGCTGCCCTGGGTGCAGACAGACACACTCCCATGGAGATGCTGACACATCAGCCCGCAGCCTATCGACCTGTCCAAACAGAAAACAAAGTGTCCCCAGCTAGGAGGGCACCGCACGACCGGGGGCAGCGGGTGTGCTCGGCCCCAGGGCGCTGGCTGTGTGGGGGAGAACGCGGCTGGGAGGGCCTGGAGTCAGGCTTCCAGGCGGGAGGCGCCCACCTGCAGGAAGGGCCCAGGGCCTGTGTCCCTGCTGCCTCTGGGTTTGGAGGCTGCTGGGAGGGGCCGAAGCAGAGAGAGAAACGCAGCTGCCCAGCTCAGGACATTCATTAATAATTACCCTCGCGCCTGGTGCGGGGTTTGGGATCCAGGGGGCACGAGTCGGGGGCCTTGGGAGGGAGGGCAGAGCAGAGTGCAGACGAGGCAAAAGCCTGGGTGCTATGTGCTCTGACGGGCGGGGGGAGCCCAGAGAGTGATGGGGCTCGAGGGAAGGCAACCCCCAGGCCCAGGGTCAGGGTCAAGGTCAGGGTCACCTCCCCGAACAGCCTCAGCCTACAGGAACTTTTCTACCTTGGAGCACGGAAGTCCCCCACAATACACCCTGTCCCCATTTAATCCTCAACGTACACTGCATGGTGACACCCCCCCACGTTATGGCCTTACCAACCTCAAAGGCAGGAGTGATATCTAGTATTTCTTTTAATTCCCACAACCCTTAAGCTAGCACTGGGCATACAGCTGGCACTCAGTAAGTGTTTAATTGGCCTTAGTGAGCAAGTGCTTGGCTCAGAGAAGCGCAGTGACCTGCCCTGGTCACACAGCACGTTGGCTGAGCCTGCCCAGGACCCTCTGTCTTCCAGTCCCCCCAGCCACGGGCAGGTGCAGTCACTGGGCCACTTGCTCGGGTGGATTGCAGGGCTGGGGCTAGAGTCCGGAGGATGAGGGAGCAGGGTGTTGAAAAGCTGCACATCAGGGCACCCCCCCTTTCCTGCTAGCCGGTGGTGCTGACCAGACACTACTGTCTCGTTGCGCCCCACTTAGCCCACTCAGCATTTATCCCCCCAGCGAGGCGGCTCTTCCACCCGCTGCGGAGGGGCGGGGATGCTGAGAGGCGCAGGCACCCTTCCAAAGCTAACACTGGCAGGATGCATTCCACAGCCCGGGGGGTGAGCTTTATTTGAACAGGAGCGACGGGACGGTGTGGGACTGGCGCTCTTTCTCCTCCAGAGTCTCTGAGCCTCTGAGCAGGTGCCCACCTCCGCCCCGCACCGGGGGCACGGGAGGAGAAAGCACCTAGCACCAGACAGGAAGGGCACCCACGCCAAAATACATGTCCACAAAGGGGCCGCCCTGGGGTCCTCAGCATGCTACAAATGACCGATCTGTCCCCAGCCACGCAGGCAGTATCTAGGCGGCACTTACACCCCAGGGGAAAGGAAAAGACTACAGCTCTTCCCTCCCGAGGTGCAGACCAGAGTCCTGCTCGGGGCTAACACTGGGGAAGCCAGGGGGGCACACGTGTCTCAAGTGTGGGCTTAGTGACGGGGAGGTGGCAAGTCACGTGGGTCACAGACAGAAACCCCGAACTAAGAGGCAATGACGCCTCCCCTCCAGCTCCTTGATTCTTTCCCGGGGGTCTCAGTCTAGGGCGTTCTGACCCACGCGCCTGCCAAGGGGCAGGGGGCAGAGCAGTGAACAAAGGCCAGGGGCCTGGAGGGCTGTGGGGGGAGGGGAGGGGCCGAGCCGGGGACAGAGGCGACAGCCCCAACTCTGAGTGGCGGCACCCACATATATAACCCAGGTTTTCCTGTCTTAAAACTTTTCATGCTCAAAATGGCAAACAGACCTATATATGGTCAATGTGGTCAGGAAACAGCAGCACTTTGACATCGAAACCAAAAGACTGAATAGAGCAGCGCTCGGGTGGCAAAGGGGCGAGGAAGCACACGCACGTGGCGTCTTGGTGCTGGGGTGCTGGGGTGCGTGGAGAGCGCAGTCTCAGCAGGAGCGGCTTGTAGCCTAGCAAGACAGCAACAACTGAGGCCGCTACGGCAGCCACGAGAGGCGATTCTGCAGAGCTCTGGCTCTGGACTCGGGGGGCTGGGCTCAAGCCACTGACTAGCTGTGTGACCTCGACTAAGTGATTTAACCTCTCTGCCTCGGTTGCCTTGTCTGCAATAAGAGGTTCCCCATGGTCCCCATCTCTCACCATCGTTGGAACATCGATACGATGCAGGCCACGGCAGCTCGAGCTATCACTGCTCTGAGTCTGATAGGCCCCTCCTGGCCACCGCCCCCAGACTAACTGCTGCTACCGGTGGATATGAACCTCGAGCTCTTTGTACAAGCTGAAACTTGCTGTGAGTTGCGGGGTCGTAAGAGGCCTCTCCCCGCTTATGAGTTGGCCTCCGCAGTGTCAGTGTCCGGTCTACGCCGAGCTGACTGGGCGCAAGGGTAGGGTCCAGAAACAGGCGAGATCACGCAGGTAGCAGAGTCCAAATTACCCAGGGCCACTGCAAGGGCCTAGCCTAAGGCAAGAGACACCAGAGGGTTCCTGAGTTTGGGGGTCACAATGTGACTATCAGGAACCCTGACTGCTTGCTGGGGCGCAGACGGAGACCTATTAAGAGGTGTGGCAATCACCGTTCCACTGACCTCCTCGCTGGGCCACTGCTTCCCAGAGCCTTCTCTAATTGCCCCACTTCACTTTCACTGTTCCTTTATCGTACTTCCCCCACGCCTAGTGGGCAGAGCAACCCTGGGCAGGTTACATAACCTCCCAAGGTCCAGGCCGTGGCTCCAGGAGGCTGGAGGCCAGTAAATAGCCACTAAGCCCCCTCCAGCCTCACGTCATGATTCGCTGCCAGGAGAGGTGCCCAGAGCATGAGCTACTCCCTGCCAACCTCCAGGACGGAAACCGGCCAACGGCTCCTGGGGCGCAGACCGGTGGGCAGCAGAGTCCAGCGCTGAGAAACTCCCCGGGGAGTAGGGAGGCATCAGATCCTTTCTGCCCCAGGCTCTCGCCGGCCCAGAAAAACATCCTCCTTTCTAAGCCTGCAGCTCACCACCATTCAACTTTTGCCTCTTATCCCAAAACTCACTAGTGGGCGGAGAAGCTGGCACCCAAGATCACAGGAAGGGGTGTGCTGGGACAGGTTAGGGTATCAGGCAGGCCAAAGAGTTTAGCGTACACAGAAAGGTGCTCTGCACCCCAAAATCCCACCGAGAGGTTTATGATTCAAAAACAACTTTAAAAGGGATTAAAATTAAGGTGAGAAACGGCCCAGTAAAGAGGCCCATAGGTAGCCTGGACTTGGGCAAGCAGCAAGGCTAGATTAACCTGAACTTGGTTCTAGAGAGTTCTGTCCCCAGCTTAATCCTCACCAGGCCTCGGTTTTCCTACCTAGAAAATGGGGTGGCATCCATTTGGCTGCCGGACCTCCCAGAGCCAGGCCCAGAGGGCACAGAAGGAAGTTCTCAGGTGAATGGGTCTGCGGAGATCCGTGGGGGCACTCGTAGCGCTGCCTTCTGCAAGCTTCTTAGCGGACTGGGTGGTATCACCCAGGTGCCACTGGCAACACCCTGCAAACACTTCTGCTTCCTCCCCCTGAAGTGGGCCAAAGGGTGAAAAAGCCCAGTGCAGGCTCTGGTCCTGCCAAACGTGCTGCCAGCCAGGGAGCTGCCCTGCTCCCCCGCGAACAGCGTGAGCCTCCCCTTGCTCCCCGCAGAAGGCTCTGAAGATTAAACAACGGTTTCCACAAGGAAGGGGCAGGGGGTGTTATTGCCCTGCCCCAGCTCCTCCACTTGCCCTCTTGGTTTCCGCAGTACGTGGTCTGAGGACACTGCCTGAGCAGCAAGGACAGGGTTCCCTCTCTCACAGCCGTCCTCCAACAGGCCTGGGCACGCAGCGCGTGCCAGCAAACATCTGCCGAGTGAGGCAACGCGTGAGGCCAGAGAGGTAAAACCCGGCCAGCGTCACACAGCACAGCCAGTACGTAGGGGGAACTAGAACCCACGTCAGAACCAGCTTTTCCCTACATGGGGGTTCAGATGAAGGTTTCTCATCCCTAGCCCCAGGCATGCGTGCACTAACTGCACCTACTGTGTACGCCCCACCTGATGTGGCCAACAAGGTCCCTGGCAGCCCACAGGGCCAGTCTCCAGGCTCCGCCTCTGGGCAGAGTGGACCCTGCCACACACTGCCCTACGTGGCTTCTCTCCCAGACTCAGGCCACAAGCACCCCTCCTCATGGGGGGCCCAGCTAAGCAGCTGCAGCCAGATTACAGCGGGGCAAGGGAGGTGACAACAGCCAGAAGTACACAGCCCTGCCTAAATATTTCAACAGGAAACCCAAATATTTAGATGGAGAAGAGGAAAAAGAACACACATTTCAAAGCTAATCAAAGATGAGAGGGGAAGTGGGTGGTGTCTGCCCCGACTCTGATCCCAGATCCCGAGTGACCAACATCCAGGGAGGATACCCATGAGGCCATCTGGACCCAGGAATTCTCCATAAAATAGGTTTAACCAAGGCCTGGGACGAGCCAGGACCAGGCAGAGCCCTGCTGGAAGGGAGGAAGGAGTTAACCTTCCATACTTACAGATGTTGACCATTAACTCTTTTGGGGGGCAGCTTGCGGGTCAATTTGCAGGAAATGGAAAATTCCACTAGGGGAACCTGATGGGTTTTCTTATCCTCTCTCGCAGTCATCTCCGGATCAGGAGCTCACTGCACAGTGGGACCCGCAGAGAGGTGTCAGGTCAAGGTGCTCAGAGAAATGGGGTGCAGGAACCGCAGGTAACACATAGCGAGCACCTGCTACGTGTGCCAGACACACGGATTCTATGGGCATGAGGAAGACGAAGCACTGTGGCCTCATGTCACAGATGAGATGACTTCTCAAGGTCATACAGGTCAGCATCCTGAAACCTCAGCCCACGCACCCTAAGATTCTGAGGACACCACACATGCCCTGCTCTTTCTCACCTCTATTCCTTTAGGCCTTCGCTGTAGCCTAACATAGAACAGAAGGGTTCAGAGTGTGGGCTCTGGGTTCAAATCCCCATTCTGCTTCCTAGCTGTCTATACGGCCTCGGACAGGTTACTTAACCTCTGTGGTCCATCCTGTTGCTTCCACCGTGAGGTGGTGCTGGGCACAGCACCTACTGCAGGGGGCTGCCGCGGAGACTCGATGATATGATGCACATCAGGAGCTCACACCCCCTGTGGCCAAGTACCTGTTAGCAGGTACCAGCTTCCCTCCCTGCCCAGGCCTGTCTCTACTTCCACTCATGGACAAGACCTATGGGAGGCTCTGAGTCAGCAAGGGGGGTTGAATCTCTACCTAGCAGTGTAGACCTACGCAAGGCACCTAGTCTCTGGTTCCTGTACAGGGGGAGTAGCCATAATCCCTAGCCCATGGGACTGGTCCCAGGAGACACAGGTAACGTCCCAGCCCCACACCTGGCACGTAGGAGGCACTCTACAGAATGCTCACAGGGCTGCTACGCACACCACTCATCCTGCAAGCCTTCCTTCTGCTAATCCAGGAGTAAAAAGTCATCTGTCTCCACAGTGCTTCTATGTTGCATCTTCCTCCGGAGTAGGGGCCCCCTGAGGGTAGGGGCTGTGTTTTGTTTTGAGCCAGGTCCCCAAAGGCTGAGGGGCTCCGCTGTAGCCATCAGGAAGCAGGAAAGGAATCCTCCCAGACCCCCCAGCCTCTGTTCATCTCTCCGTCCTCCACCATCTGCAGCCCATCACCGAGCACTTCGGACTGCATTTCCTCTCATTTCACCAATTTTCTCTCCTCGGCTAGACTCAACTCCTGAGGGCTAAAGGCCTCCAATTCCTGAGGCTTCACCACACGCAGAAAGGACAGCCAGTAGGGAGGGCCCCTTCTGCGCTCCCACCACCCCCTGCCCGGGTGTCTGAGGTTTGGGGATTGGGGCAACTTCTCCCAAAGCCTAGAGGCCTCAGGCAAGTGTGCGGAGCTGGAGCACAGCTCCCCTACTTCTACAGAAAGGGGAGACTAAGGAGTAGTCTGGGAAGGTCACCAAATGGGGGGAGGTGTATTTGGCTGGGGCAGGGACCCAGCCCTGGACCTCCCAAGGAGCACATGGTAGGATGAGGGGTGCCCAAAATGAAAGCTGGGGTCTCCCTCCCTGAGGCAGGGCCTTTTGGGGGCCATAGGCTCTATGGGATTTCTGAGAAAACCCACACTCCATCACATCAGCAGGAGAAAGGAAGGAGGAGGCGTCCTTATGAGAACACCCATGGGGTGAAGGGCAGCCCACAGAAATGCCGTTCATTTAGAGTAGAACATGACGCTTCTTTTAGGTTGCAAATGGCTGTGAAGGAAGAAGAAACTTTCTGAAATGTTCACTCCTTCACCTGAAAATTACAAAAATCTGATGGAGTACAAATTCCTTGGCTAACCCAGAAGAGCTTCGCCAGGTGACCCTCGCCTCCCTGTCCCGAGGCTGCAGCTGAGCAGGTCCACCCTGCAGTATTACAGCTCCCTGAGGGCTGGGGGCAAGAAAGAGCCACGACTCTCGTTCTTTCTAGTTCTTTAAAAATCTGGTCGATATATACCCAGGAACGGGATCGCTACGTCACTTGACAGTTCTGTTTTTAATTGAGGACACTCCATACTGTTTTCCACAGTGGTTGTACCATTTTATAAACTCTAAGACATCTTGCATGATTCCACTTATGAGCTAACTAAAGTAGCCAAATTCACAGAAACAGAAAGTAGACTGG
>NW_012151663.1:1651425-1659600 GCF_000956105.1 Propithecus coquereli
TTGCTCAGGCTGGTTTTGAACTCCTGAGCTCAAACAATCTGCCCGCCTCAGCCTCCCAGAGTGCTAGGATTACAGGCGTGAGCCACCGCGCCCGGCCAGAAGTTTATTTGTTTTTTGACCTTAAAAATAATTCAGTTAACATTTCCTCTGCTCTAGGAAGATCTTCCCGATTCTTTGCAATACCAGGTGGATGCCGCCCACCAGCCCTGTGCACAGACCACCCCATGGCAGGCTAGGGGCTATCTAGTAGTCGTGATGGCAGCTAACAGTGAGCACTTGCTGTGTGCCAAGCACTATTCTAGGCAGACTACGGCGTGCCCTCAGAGGCCGCCCCTGTAACCGTCAGACATACTGCCTGGATGGAGATCCTTTCAGCAACAGCCAAGTCTCTACCGTGGCACTTGGAGAAGGAACCCTACTGGGGCAGTGTGTCCTCTCTTTGTGTCGAGAGGTCCCTGGGAGAATGGGCAGGCCAGGGCTCCTCTGCCAGCGTTCGGGGCACTCGATGAAATCCCAAAGAGATCCACCTCCACCTTGTCTACTCCCTAAAACGAACGTTGGAAGGAGGAAAACCTGTTCCATGTGCTTTCCTGTGGTCACCTCCTGCACTTCTCTGCACCCCCCAGCTCGGGCCAATCAGTTCTTGCAGCACCACTCAGACACAGCATCTCGATTTGCACAGACTCTCTAGGGGGTTCCATCTCAGAAGCCTGGCCTCTTTGCTCCCCAAAGCCTTGTCCTTCCCCCCCTCCCCCAACTACACACACAGTTCAGAGGCTGAGCCCAATCTGACAGCAAACAGCCAAGCTGAAGATGAAAGCCTTTGGCCCGAGGTCAGGGCCAGCCAAGCACAGCATCCAAAACCGGAGGATTGTGTTTCTTTTAAACGCCAGACTATAAATAGGGCAAAACCCCAGGAAAATACTTAGAAGCAACAATCATCACCTCCCTTGCAGTCCCTCCTGTATGACTCCCCCACTCCCACTGGAGCCTTTCAACACTTGCTAATTTTTTGCTTTTTAAAAGACAGGGTCTCGCTCTGTTGCCCAGGCTGGAGTGCGGCGGTGCCATCATAGCTCACTGCAACCTCAAACTCCTGGGCTCACACTTACTAATTTCTATCCTCAATAATTCTCTACGACCGTGCCATTTGTAACCATCCCAAGGGCTCTAGTAAAACTCTCAAAGCGATTTAATAAAACTCTAACCAGAGCAGTTAATTAAGGCAGATTTATCGATTTGAGGATGGTTTTTGTTTTTGCTGCCCTAAACTTTTGAGTGGAATATAAATAAGAAATGAGCCATCAGGAAGAGACCTCTTTCTTCCATTTGCTCTCAAAAATCCAACTTATCCACTTTCCACTTCAGCAGTCCTAGACTCGAGAACTCAAGCTCAGAGCTGGCCATGGGGAGGCCTCCAAGATCCTCAAAAGATCTATTGTGTTCCTTTCCCTTACAAAGGCAGTTAAGTGGACCAGTGCATTTCACAATTTCCAAGGAAGCTTGAAACAAAGGAGGTGTTCATATTAACCCTCAGCTCCCCCTAAAATTCAACGTACCCCAGATTTAATTTCATCACATACTCCGGGGTTTTATTTTTCAAATTCAGGGAAGACTGGTGTTAATAACAGGATGTCAAAACCTCAAAATTCGAATCGGCCTGACCACTGCAGACTGGAGTACGTACAGCGTAGTTCCGAGGGTCTAGAAAGCGAAAGGCCGTGCACGTGGAAAACCGTAGAATCCAATAATGCACGTTGGCACTTAGGAGGGAAGGGGGCCAGTGGGACGCATGAGGCTTCCAGGAATGGGTCAGCTATGTGAGAAGTCTCAGAAAACCCAGAGTTTGGTCTGGGATGCCAGAGCGGAGGGCAGGACCTGGAGTGGCCCCAGGAGACGCCACCCACGGGAGACGTGGGACTCTCCAGAGCGGCGGCATGGCAGTCTCCCTCCCCGAGCTGGGAGAAAGGGCAGTCCCCCATCCTGTTAGGACTCTCTTCCCCCTCCTGTCCCAGCTGGGACCTTCTAATTCCAAGACCCCACTCTGGCTGAAGGCTATCTCCTGAGAGCTCTCCCTGACCCTTCAGGCTGGACAGGGGGCCCCTCATTAAGAGACCCTCCTGAATACCTCTGCTGTGGCCCCCACCCCACTATCTTGTTCCCAGTGGGGTTATTTATCCTCCTCCCCAATAGTTCTGAGCCCAACTCAATTCTCTGTATCCCTGGAGGCTTGCTCAGTGCCTGACACACAGTGGGTGCTTAATAAATGCTTGCTGACTAATTCCCATGTACTTTGAAATAAGACAGACTTGAAACCTGACTCTGCTCCGCATGATCCTGAGCAAGTTCCGTCATCTTTCATTTTCCTCATTCATGCGGTAGTCATTAAAATTAGAATGCACGTGAAGTACTTATTCAGTGTCTAGCACACGGCAAGCTCTCAAATCCTCCTGTTTATGATCACTGCATCGAGAGGCAGAAGACTGAGAAGGGCTCTCATTCCCCCCTTCAACCCAGTCCTCTGCTTTTTTGGGGTGCAGGGTGGACTGACGCATTACTTCAGTAACGGAGGAGGTGCCGGGTCAACCGGGCGACAACACGGGAGATACCTGCATGCCATTGCCTGTTCTAGGGGAAAGAGAAAATAGAATTTTCCAGACCAGAGTCTAGCCAAACCAATTCACTCACAAAGCAACGTTCAACGTTTTCACATGCCCAAGAGGGAGGGCAAAGGTACGCCAAGGTGCAGGCTCCTGGGGCAGACTGCCAGGTCTCCCTCCAACCTGCCGTGCCTCCTGCTGTGTCACTGTGGTCACTTTAACTTCTCTGGGCTTCAGGGTCCCTACCTGGATATATATGGTCACCGTAAAGAGTACGTGAAATAATGCAGGCAGGTAAAGCACATAGCAAGTTGCCTTGCTCCGTGAGTGCTCAATAAATGCTCAGGTCAGGAGACCTGCTCCCTTCCTATATACATCTTGCCTGACGTCTCTGTAATATTTTACTGGAGCCGCACCAAACCCTCACTGCACGAGAAAAGGGAAGCAAAGTTAAGTTAAACGGCCTGATGGGTAAGTGGGCGAGCCAGACAGCAAAACCAGGCTGTGCCCTCTCTTGTAAAACGAGGATAATAACACCAACGATGCCCAACACAGAGTAGGGGTGCTGAAAATGCTGATCTCCCTTGTGGAGTCTCCGCAATTTAGGAAGAGGCTGGGAGAGCAGGTCACCAAAAATCTTGTTTGACAGTAAGGGTTCAAGATGGTTCTGAAGGCAGGAAAGGGGGCGACCACGTGTCCCCAGGTTGGCGGGGCACTGAGCACTTCAAAGTCAGCCTGCACCTCAGTTCAAGCGCTCGCACCATGAGCGGGAGAGGAAGCAGCTGACGAGTCCGGGGGTATTTCTAAAGAAAGGTGTGTTAACATCCTTTCTCATACATCTCAAAGCGTAAGAAAACCCCCAACCCAGACTGTACCCGCCTGCCTTCCAACAATCTTTGCCCCTCCCGGCTGCCACCCCAGGAAGTCCTGGCCAGGGGCTCCTTTAGGATTGCAAGGTGAGTCAGAACCAGCTAAAACACAGAACCCCAGGTGGAAAATACCCAAGAGGCCAGATGGGAAAGAAGATTTTTTTGAGTTTTCATTTTTCCTTAAACCAATTTCCTAAGGCCTAAGGCAGTGTCCCAAGTCACAGATCAGAAAGCAGAGCCAGGCAGATTTCAGCAGATTACAACTGACGCCAGCAAATGCTTCCACTGGTCCATTTTCGTTTCTTGGGTTTTTCCTACAAAGGGAGGGGACTCGCTCAGTTGGGGATGGTTTGAGGATTTTGGCTAGGGTTGGGGACAGAGCTGTCCTTGTTCAAGAACATATCTGTAACGGTCTCCAAATAGGACTAGCTTGATGCCCAAATCCTTTTTCTAAAAGTTACCTGTGTACCTTTGGGGGAGTAACTGTTGACACATTTAGCAGGACCTAAAAGTAGGAGGCATTTTGTTTGTTCAAATACCTTAAGGAAGCTGTCTAGTCTCCAAAGCTACTACCACCAGCTGCACCCGGCTGCCTAACCCCTGGAGCCCCCCTCTTTCCCTTCTCCTTGTGTTTTGAAGTTTATTTTCCCACATTTAGCCTTGAATTCTTTCCTTCCTTCCCCTGCAGTGGCGGAGCAACAGCTTAGAGGGCAACACTTCGAGGGCAGCTCAAGGCTTTATCATCCCTGCCTGCCCTCTTCCCCCTCTCAACAAAACCGGGGAGCAAACTAGACAAAAACTCATTCTCCAGAGGAATTGTTCCCTCGAGGGAAATTATAAAGTGACCCCCTCCCCCCACCACACACTTCAGGGGAGACACCCGTCAGAAGGAAGCTCGGCATCCCAGAACTCCCACCGTAACTAAGCGCTAAACCAGCCAAGGACCTTCTGAAGCTCACCCTTCCCAGAATCACCTCCCCACCTGCCCTCACCCGGGAAACTGCCAGGATAGGAGACTCTCCACTAAAACCCAACACTGAGCCCCTGCTGGACTAAACCTCCCCTTCTGCCTCCTTAGGGGACAATTTTCTGCATGCCCAGCTGCCAAGAGACACCTGTATGCTCATCCGTGTGAATGTCCACAGATCTGAGGACAAAAAGGGGTTACAGCTGGCAAGATGTCTTCGTTTTCCAAATACTTTCAACCTTGCCACAGTCAAAGAGGGACTAAGATGGGTTCGTTCCCATTTCTCATGTGGGGAAAGTGAGGTTGGAAAATGAGAGACAAGTAGATAGGCATAAAGTATTGGAGAGCTGCTGTAGGTTAAATGCTGCTCCTCGTCAGACCTCCTTTCTGCCGTCTTTCACCCCAAGAGCAACGTTAACACTTTGGACAACCTACCCCTACTTCTCCCCTGCAATCTAGGACTTTTACCCAGGTCCTGGTCATTCCACTGGGTGGGGTGGGGGAGGTGGGGATTAGTGCAGGCCAAGAAGGGTGGATGGCTGAGGCTGAGCCTTTGAAAAACTGGGATAGAGGGCCTCAGCCCCCAAATCGGCCCAAGGTCCCAGTCAGGATGGTCAGCCCCAGTTTATCCGAGAGAGGTCAATGCCATCCACAGGGCATGGGCATCTGCGGACGAGCGACTCCCAGTGCCGGCACCGAGCGAACTCCCGCCCCCCACCCCAATTCCGCATAGGCTCTCCTTCCCCTTCCAAAAAGGCCTATCTGGCTTTTGCTCGTTTGTGCAACCTGCTACTTTCGCAGAGTTTAACTGCAAGCCCTTGAGGATGTCTCCTCAAGATAAGCCTTCCCGGAAGCCTGAGCGTGTCCCCAGCACTCCAGCCACCAGCCCTCCTCCCGCGGGTTCAGGCCGGCCATCGCCTCTGACCCCTCTCCGGAGCCCTGCGCGGGTGGAGAGATCTTGCCCGGGCTCAGGCTGGGGGACCCTCCCGCAGCTCTGCCGGGTTCGCGTTCCTTAAAAAAAGGAAAAAAAGCCGGGCGGGCGCGGCGCTGCCCTAGGAGCGGGGAGGTGGAGACGCGAGGGGGTGGCACCAGGCTCGGCTCCCGGACTCCGGGAGCGTCTCCAAGGAAAGATAAACGCCTTTATCCGCCCCACGGCCTCCCTCCAAAGAGGGAGGCTCCCGCACGCGCAGCCACTAGGGGCCCAGTTTGCCACGGAGTCACCCCAAGTTCTCTCCGGGCGAACCAGGCTGCCACGAGTGTCAGCGCACGGGAGACCCCCATGTCCGCTGGGTGAGCGACAGACCCTGGAAGCCTGATCCGGGGCGGGACGTCCTCTCCCGTCGCCCCCAGGCCCTTCCCCGGGGACTGAGGGTCATCGGAAACTGAGCGGGTCTTCCCTTCAGCACCCCTGAAGCCCCAGTCGGCTCCGGGTGTCCGTGGGGTGCCGGCGGCGGCTCACCTGCAGGATCTTGTCCAGGCCCTCCTGGCCCAGGCACGGAAACTCCTTCAGCAGACGCAGCTTCTGTGTGTAGTAACTTTTCTTGGCCTCCTTCCAGTGCGGCTCCTCGAGCACCTCGAAGATCGCCGCCCCGATGGCCAGGTAGAAGATGATGGCCGAGGTGAGCAGAGGGCCCCGGTCCACCATGGCGCCCGAGCGGCCGCCCGCCAGAGAACGCCCCCTAGACGGAGGGGCCCGGGGTCGCCGGCCCTCGAGCCCCTGGAAACAGCTGTTTGAATTTGGAGCTCCGCATGCGCAGTGCCCGGCCCCCCCCAAGCGCGGCTCTCAGGACCGAGTTGCTGGGCCGAGTTGGCCCCTGAGCGCGGGGAACTGCGCGGGGTCCCGCTCTCGCGGGCCGCGCGGGCGAACGCCGAGGGGGCCGAGGGGGCGCAGAGCGCGGGAGGAACAGCGGGCTTGACCCAGGGGAGACACGTGGGCAGCCGCTCCGCGCGCCGCGAGCAATGTGCGCCGCGCCCGCCTGCGTGCGGCTCTATAACCGGCGCCCGGTGCGCTCTGCCCGCCCGCGGGGCCCGGAGGGGGCGTGGCCCGCTCAGGCCCCGCCCCAGGCCCTGCAGGCCCCGCCCCCCCGACCCTGCCCCGCCCCGCCCGTGCAGCCCGCGGCGGGCGCGCCAGTCGCCAAGAGGTGAGGTGTCCCGGGGCGCCCGCCAGGGCTTGCGGTCTCCGGACCCCGCGTCTCTGACTAGTGGCAGCGTTTCAGCCGAGATGATCGTGCACCTTATGACCGAAGTCAGGAATTTATTGCCATTGCTATTTTTACTGTGATCCGGCTTTCACGTGCGGATGTTTCTTCCAAGAAAGCTCCATTCCCAGTCTCCTGTCTCTCCTCCCAGCACCTTCCTGTGAGCCTGGGAGTTAGAACAGGGGTGAGGAAGCTGTCGGGAATTCGGAGATATCGAGAACTAATCCCATCACAGGCGTGTGACTCCTCCCTCTCGTCCTGTTCCCACCTGCCCTAGTGAGACCCCCCCACCTCCCGGTTTCTGGAAGGAGCAGGCAGCACTACCTCGACCCCTCCCCCACCCCACCTGGTAACTCTGCAGGAAACACTTGACCCCTTCTCTACTCCCAAGCCTATTTAAAATTGCAAACCGCCCCCATCCTTACCTGCCTCGGTGGCTCTATGTTCTTCCTAGCACTAAATTCCCTCTAACTTTACTCTGTGACTTAATTTCTTCTGTTAACCGTGCACCGCACCCCCCCACACACGCACACTGAAATGTCTGCTGGGGAGACGGAGAATCTCGTTTGTGCAACGATGTATTCATAGTGCCTGTGACGTAGTAGACACGTGTGCGATGGAGCGGTTGGATCCGTCAAAAACGCACACCCGGGATATTTCACGGTCACCGTGCTACCATTTTCTGAGGTCTGTCAACCCCAGGTGGTGCTACACCGCTGCCATGCATCAGCAGCAGCGAGGAAACAAGCTCGAGTGGGTTGGTTTGTTCCTTCACGGCCTCACATGGTGTCCAGAGAAGACCAGAGCAGGAAGCTGGCGAGGCCCAGGTTTCCTGATTCTGCAAGCCTGAACGCTGCAGTGCCAGCCCCCTCTAGACCCTGCCCAGCAAAGATGAGCCCCACAAGGTCTTGAAGTGCCTCCTCCGGAGACAAGCCGCTGCCCAGCACCAGGCCCCCTCACCCGCCAGAAGAGACCCCTCTTCTCTAACCCTGGTTACTCCTACCCACCCTGTACCCCAGGCTGTGGCCTGAACCCCACTCTGCGGTCTCCCTCTCCAGCCATCAGGGTACGGAGACCAGGCTTATGTCCTGGGTCCCCCTCTCTGGCGGGAGCTCACCCCCTTTGTGAGAAAGCCGGGGGCTGCGGTGGGAACACCAGCCAGCTCAGCGTGGGGACAGTTTGAGAGGCCACAGGCTCTCTCTTTGTTTGGAAAATTCTCCACCATTCCTCTCTCATGTCCGGTCTGTGTTCTATTCCTAAGAAAATAAAGGGCCCCTTCCTATTTCGGTCTCACTGCCTCATGAAAACACTGAATATTTCGGATGAATTGATTTTTATTCAAAACTTTTATAATTCCTGGTTTCTCTCTCCTTCCACTTGTCCGTCTCCCACGTCCTTTTCCTTTCTTGCTCTCTGTGTTGCGCTCACTCTTGTCCTCATCCTTGCCTTCTGTCGCCCCCATCCCTTCCTTTCCTTTACTGGGGACAAACCCCCTTTCCTAGCCCTGGATTCTCCCTCCTCCAGCCTCCCTCTCCTTTGTC
>NW_012151663.1:1660760-1664308 GCF_000956105.1 Propithecus coquereli
AATGAGACTCTGTCTCGGAAAAAAAAAATCCTGCACTTACTCGGTTAGAAAGGTTTCAATGTACATGATATAACACCCTTGATGTTTTATACCAGGAAAATCATCACAGAACAAAATAAAATCACAAAGCAACAAATATTTTTTTTTAAAAAAAGTAGTGAAAATGGTATATACGTGCAATGAAGTATTAGTCTTCAAAAAAAAGGAAATACTGTCACATGCTACAACATGGATGAGCCTTGAGGACATTATGCTAAGTGAAACAAGTGAAATGAGCCAGTCACGAAAACACAAAAGCTGCCTGATTCCACTTACATGAGGCTTCTAAAGTAGTCAGACTCTTAAAAGCGGAAAATAGAATGAATGGTGTGGTTGCCATGGTCTACGGGGAAGGGGAAAGGGGGAGTTGTTCAACGAGTATAAAGTTTCAGTTTTGCAAAATGGAAAAATTCTAAAGATCTGTTGCACAACAATGTGCATATAGATAACACCACTGTTACTGTCCACTCAAAAATGGTTAAAATGCTAGATTTTATGTTATGTACTTTTTACCACAATAACGAAGTAGTGAAAAATATTAATGGAACTTATGAATTCAATGTGAGGTATTTGAAGTTAAAAGAATTAGCCGGGCAGTGAGGAGAGAGATGTGGCTAAGTGAGGATAATTGAGTTAGGTAAGTGTTGCCTTGGCAGGGTTTCAGTTACTCTTAATAGCAAAGCTACATATCCTTTGCTCTGAGAGCCAGTTAAGCTATCAAGAAACGTGTCCTTGGAGGTTAAGAGCAGAGCTCAAGCACTAATTCTGAATTATTTGTATTTGAAGATTTCAGATAGGTTTTTATTGCCATTTCAAAGTCTTTTCCTTAACAAGAGAACACGGTAATATCAGAATTTCATTGCTGTTTGGCAACACCTAAAATTTCTATTGCCAGGAAAAATAACTCAGTAACAAGAGAGGCCCCCACTCTGACCAATTCAGAGGTCACCCGAAGCTATTCCTTAGACTGGGTCATTTTTAGAGCAACACAGCAGGGTGTGATTTATGAGACCTACCCTGAAACCTTTCTCTCCAACTAACATTGATTCCTGAAATTCCACCCTTTGAGAACCATTCCTCTAGGTCAAACATTGCCTCAGACCTATTTTCAAATACAGGAAGAGTTTTGCATTAAGACCCTAACGCTGCTTCTGCGGATCCTAGCCTTTGTTTGTTTGTTTTGGTCACCACTTTGAAAATGGAGGGCTGCTTCCCCAAAGAAAATGCACCCCTGTACATGCCCACCCAAATTTTTAATGGTTCACAGGAAGCCCCTACTTCCTCCCACCCCATCCTCCCCAAGATTGTTCCCAGCTGGAAGACTCTACAGGCCCCTTGGGCAGGGAGGTGTTGGGTGAGGGAGCAGTGCTGGTTGATGGGGGGCTAGAAGAGCAAAAGGCGAGTGGAAAGGGTGAGGGGCACTGGGACAAATTTGTCTGCAGTAATAATGACAAGGTACTTTTTACATGTTCCTTATATGCTAGATATTTAATAAACACTACAGATAAGGCATCTAGTCAGTAATTTATTATCTCATTTAATGGTTGCGATGGCACCACGGGGGATTATTAGCCCATTTTACAGACGAGGAAACTGAGGTTCAGACAGGTGAAGTGAGTTGCTCAAGATACCCAGGGTGACCTGGGCCTGAGTCTGTTGCCCTCCTCATATACCCGAGCATGTGCTGTCACCGCCCCCTCTCCCATGGCCTCCTCCAGCTCTCCTGAAGCCTCCCGGTTTCCCTCTGTGCTGAGAATCCTCAACCTGCCGGCCCACCCTCCCCTACTCATTGTTGGGGTGACTGGGTACACCTGGCAGCCCTTCAGGAATACCTGTCTTGTCTCTCTGCTATGTGGTGAGCAGCTTCCTCTGTAGCTTAGGGTACCTCTTTGGGAGAGTGTGGCCTGTCCTCACTGGTCTCTTCTAGCTCAGTCCCTTTGCTGCTTACCCTCAATGCAAATGAGGGCTTTGGGGATGAGAAGAATAAGTGGTCAGTGGGGACAATTGCTCTTGGCATGTAGAAATGACAGTACCATGCTGACCCTGCCAGTGTCTTTGGGCAACTGTTTGCAATGTCTCATATGAACACATTTATTTAATTTAGTCATTTATTTCTTCAATATTTTTTTGAACAACTACTATGTGCCAGGCTCAGTGCAAACCTTGGGGACAGTATAATATGGCACTGTCCTTGTCCCAAAGGGCTTTTGTATGACCAGAAGTAAAAGTCTATCGGGGTTGGGGGCCAGGGAGCACAAAGATGGTGGTGGAGGTGTGGGGGGGTGGGGGGAGTAAGATCAAGAGTGACTTCAGGTCAGGCACATCAGGTGGCTCACACCTGGAATCCTAGCACTCTGGGAGGCAGAGACAGGAGGATTGCTTGAGGTCAGGACTTCAAGACCAGCCTAAGCAAGAGCCAGACCAGTATCTACAAAAAATAGAAAAATTACCTGGGCGTTGTGGCACGTGCCTGTAGTCCCAGCTCCTTGTGAGGCTGAGGCAGGGGGATTGCTCAGGCCCAGGAGTGTGAGGTTGCTGTGAGCTATGATGACAACACTGCACTCTAGCCAGGGAGACCGAGCAAGACCCCATCTCAAACAAACAAACAAAGAATGACTTCAAAGAGGAGCCGACCTTGATACTTATCTTGGAAGCGGGGTAAAGAGTTCCCTGGACGGACTGGCTGCGGACAGCAGCATGAAACAAGTCACAGAAGCGAAAAGCAAGGAGGTGAGTTTGGAGCTGCAAGAGACTCAACAAGGCCAGCACCAGAAGGAGGGAGCAGCCCACGATTATGTCCAGGAGGCACACAGTGGGGGCAGAGTGGGTCTTGGCTGCCATGTGAGGGCTTCTAACCTGCAGTCACCAAGAGGTCTGTGGAGAGAATTCAGGGGCTCAGTGAATTCGGATGCAAAACATGTTACATCTTTATTTGCGCTGGCCTCTGTCTGAAATTTAGCATCACCTTTAATAACAAATGTAGGCAATAACCACAGTGCCATTAGCAGCACCTGAGACTCTGTCACCAACAGATATCACAGGTCTTTTCCTATCACATGAAAATAGTGGCAGATATCTCAAAATATTGTTTCAAAATTATGTCAGTTATGACACCCACTGCTATAACTTGTAATATAAAGTGTTCATTAAAAAGCACATATATTCTAAATTTTATTTTTAAGAACTATTTTAATCATTGTGTTTTAATATAATTCGTTACCTTAATAATATAGTATATTTTATTTTATGCATTTAAAAACATCACACTGGGAAGAAGTCCCTAGGCTTCACCAGAATGCCAGAGGGCCGCGTGCAACAAAAAGAAGTTTAAGCCTTCTGCCTAGAAGGGTTTTTTTTTTTTTTTTGAGACAGAGTCTCACTGTGTTGCCCGGGCTAGAGTGTCGTGGCGTCATCCTAGCTCACAGCAACCTCAAACTCCTGGGCTCAAGCCATCCTCCTGCCTCAACCTCCCGAGTAGCTGGGACTACAGGCATGCGCCACGTGCCCGG
>NW_012151663.1:1664358-1665206 GCF_000956105.1 Propithecus coquereli
TGTTGAGCCCATTCTCAGCACCGCAGCCAGTGGGGGCTTTTGTAAATGTAAACTGTTCTGGAACCAGTGAATATTTAGACAACTTGAAAAGGGCGAAGTACGTACATATATGAGGGTGGGGTGGGCCACGTCTTTTCTCAAGGGCTAATGAATAAATCCATCCCAATACTTTATGTGCTTTTCTCATCATTATGCTTATTATCATGGCTGGTAATTATTTCAGAGTGCCATTTTTGAAAAACAATCAACTTTGAGCATGGAGTTGAGTTTCACCTTGACGGCAACAGATAATTAGACTTACCTGAGTCTCACCTGGAGAAATTGGCAGAGCAGATCAGTTGTTTTGAACAAGGTCATGCTCCCAGGCTCTGGGCACAAAAGGATCCACACCCTTTTTGTTTCTTCCTTATTTCAATTAAGGTAAAACGAACACAGTAATCCTTTCATAATCTTAAAACATTATTATTGTTTTATTTCTGTTTGTGTTGTTTTATATTCTGTTTTGGAATTTCGGAGGGGAATAGTTCCCCTCTGCAAATTGCTTCTGATCAAAGGAGTTGTGTAAAAAGCCATTACAAGCACAAAGTGGTTCAATAGCACAATCACTTGAAAACCTTATTTCCTTAAATAAAAAGCTTTATAGCTCTCAACTGAAAAGTCAAATGGTTCTATTTTTCTGTTCCTGTCATATTGCTTAAAAGACAAGTGCCGTATAAAATAGCTTACATGACGGAACATTATCAATTATTTTATAAACTTGCTCTAAGGAATCATTTGGAAACCCAGGGGACATATCTATTAAATTTTCATTCCTTAAAATCCTGCACTTGGCTGGGCGCGGTGGCTCA
>NW_012151663.1:1676751-1677232 GCF_000956105.1 Propithecus coquereli
GGGATCACAGCTCATTGTGACCTTGACCTCCTGGGTTCAGGGATCCTCCTGCCTCAGCCTCCCAAATCTCTGGGACTACAACTGCACACCACCATATCTGGCTAATTTTTTAGAAACATTTTTGTAGAGACAGGTTCTCGCTATATTGCTCAGGCTGGTCTCAAACTCCTGGCCTCAAGTTATCCTCCCCCCTTGGCCTTCCAAAGTGCTGGGATTATAGGTGTGAGCCACTGTGCACCTGCCTGCTATTATAGTTTTTTAAAAGACATTTTTTTCCAGCCGGGCACCGTGGCTCACATACTCTGGGAGGCCGAGGCGGGAGGATCGCTTGAGCTCAGGAGTTTGAGACCAGCCTCAGCAAGAGGCAGACCCCGTCTCTACTAAAAATAGAAAAATTAGCCAGTAGTGGTGGCACGTGCCTGTATTCCTGGTGACTCGGGAGGCTGAGGCAGGAGGATCGCCTGAGCCCTGGAAATGGAGG
>NW_012151663.1:1677847-1679553 GCF_000956105.1 Propithecus coquereli
CCTAGCTCACAGCAACCTCAAACTCCTGGGCTCAAGCCATCCTCCTGCCTCAACCTCCCGAGTAGCTGGGACTACAGGCATGCGCCACGTGCCCGGCTAATTTTTTTTCTATATATTTTTAGTTGTCCAATTAATTTCTTTCTAATTTTAGTAGAGACGGGGTCTCGCTCTTGCTCAGGCCGGTCTCGAACTCCTGAGCTCAAACAATCTGCCCGCCTCGGCCTCCCAGTGGAAGGGTTTTAATTTAAGCGGGCAAGTGTCCTGATCCTTGTAGCGTTTCTGAGAATTCATCCCTGCAGCTGTGTCCTTTAGGGGGTAGTGGCAATAGTCCAGGAGTGCAATGATGGAGAACAGAAGGAAGGTAGGAGTGGTGGCAGCAGCGGGAAGCAGGGACGACTCAGACAGTGTTAGGGAGGTGGTGGCTTTGCGATTTGGGGCCTTGTCACTGTCTCCAGAGCTCTGCTACTTTATGCTGCTGCGTTCTGGAGTTTGGCACCAGGGGTAATCTGCCTCTCATCCCCCGTTGCCTGAACGCTTTGCTCCCACACTGAGCCCGCACCCAGCCTGCCCGCCCCCTGCCCTCCCCCAGCCCTCGCCCCCTGGCTGCACCAGCAACCCGGGCAGGCCTCCTTCACGCCCACTGTTTAAAGCCTAGAGCAGCCCTGTCTGGCCCCGACCTGGCTGCTCCTGAGGAACCTGAAGATCCCGGGGATAATTGGCCACTTGTCTACCGAGTGGGAGAGGGGCCTGAGCGTTGGTCAAGAGCGGGGCTGGGGAAGGGAGGAGGATGAGGAGGATGCCAAGGGGAAGAAGGAATCAGGATTCCTGGAATTTCTGCCTCCCAAGTCAATGCTCACGACGGGGCTGGGCAGCAAACAGAGCTTGAGCACCCGCAGGACTTTGGCCTTGGAGTCCCGAGACGTGTGTTCCGGGTGACAGCTCACAAGGCACTGGCCTCCGAGGGCTCACTGGCCCGTGTGTCATTGAGGGGCTCATAACACACAAGTCACTATTCGTTTAACATCGTAAGCACTTCCCTCCTCAAACCAACCACCCTGATCACCCTTGTGTCGGGGACCCAAGCTGGCCCTGTCTGCAAGAAACCACTGACTGGGGTCCAGCCGAAGGACCTCACTGAGGGTGAGCGTACTGGGGTGAATGCATTCCCTCTCGCCACCTGACTGTCTGGGCAAGGAAGGAACCAGCTGTGAGCGCCGCCACGATCTGCGTCACCGGTACTCTGTGCTCCGCCTGTGCCAGGCGCTGAGCTCAGCACTTTACCTTACTGCATTTAACCTCGCAATCACCCTCCAAGACAGACCTTGTAATTATCCCCATTTTACACATGAGAAAACTGAGGCTCAGGGAGGGTAAGTAACTTGCCCTACCTGGTACATGGGACCCAGGCTGGTCTGATTGAAGAGGCCTCAGAGCACTGCTGCAGGGCGGGGCCCCACCCCGCGCTGGTTACTCTTCAAGCACCCAGTCCTGCGCCCCACCAGAGCCAGATTTTCCCTGCTGGGGCACGATGGAGCTAGCCTTGCTGCTGATTCCAAAATTAAAAACCGAAGGCACAGGGAAAGCTCAAGTGAGATCATCCTCGTTTGCCAAGGGCGGCTTCCTGTACAGGAGGAGTTCCCAGCCAGGGATGGAGGACTCTCAGTGCTCAGAGGAGTGGGGAGCAAAGGGCCCAGGGACCACCACCG
>NW_012151663.1:1681053-1705713 GCF_000956105.1 Propithecus coquereli
CAGTCCCTCCGAGCCCCGCCCGACCCCCAGTCCGGCCCCACAGCCCTTCAAGCCGCAGCCACGTTACGACTTTCACGGGTGCCTGGGACTTCTGCCTTCACAGGTTCCTTCTTCCACACGTTACATTTTGTGAATATGTTACTATAAAGACTACTACATGAATATTGCACAATAAAGCATTTTCTTGGACCTAAAAGTTCATTCCTTTCCTTCTGATTTCAGAAGAAATTCAAACATTTTCACTGACTCCTGTTCATACGGTGGGCCCCGGCCGTGCGCCCGCCGCAGCTGGTGGGATGTCCAGCTCCGCTTCACGAGTTCGGCCTCCGTCTCCCAGACACTTGCCCGTCTACGCCTCCCATCTTCGCCAGCCTGACATGGAGAAGCTTCCCCAGCGTCCCCTGTCCCCACGGCCCCAGCGCATGCTCTCCTGCTTCCCCGCACCGCTGTGCTTTGTGCGAATCATCACACTGGCAATTACGTATGCATTTGTGTGATTCTTTGCTCGATGTCTGTCTCTTCCGCCAGATTATCCGTGTCTGCACCCCCAGCATCTAGCCCAGGCCTGGCATGCAGTGGCGCCCAGTGGTAGATGTTTGCTGCCCTGGTTAGCAACAATGCTTTGCACACTTGAAAATTGCTCAGACAGTAGATTTGAAGGGTTCTCACCACAAATACATGATAAGGATATGAGAAAATGCCAGTGTTAATTATCTTGATTCAGCCATTCCACAATGTTTGAGTCTTTCAAAACATCGTGTTGTACACCACAAATATGTACAATTTTATCTGACAATTAAAAATAAATAAAATGCAAAGAAAAACACTTGCTGAATAAATAAATAAATTAGGAGTGAGAAGTGGTGTTTTAAAACATGCAAATAGGAAAAGGAAAAATGTCTGGAAATGCACCAAAATGTTAACAATTGCTTTTTTTTTTTTTTTTTTTTTTTTTGGTGGGGAGGGTGGAGAGCAGAGAGTGGCAGGAGTGGGAGAGTGAGTCTCTTTTCCTTGGTTATACTTATGTGCATTTTCTAGTGTTTTCTCAATGAACATCTGTCATGTGTGTATTAAAATACTAAAAACCAAACACAGCAGAGAAGCGTCCTTTCCAGACAGGTGCTAATAGAAAGACCCTACTGACCAAAAGCTCTCTGAAGTGTGGCTTGTGTCTATCTTGCTCTCTGTGGTGTCCCTGGTGATGGACACATTCCAGGTGCTCGATAAATATTTGCTGACCGATTGAATGGTGATCCCACGGCCCCGGTTGAAGATGGGGCTGGGGACAACAGCAGGAAGGAGACTGGCCTTGCCTGGGTGAAAGACAGAGGAGGGCACGTCACGGTCAGCGGAGGAGGAGGAGGAGTTGGGGTCCTTTCACAGGGAGGACGATCAGAACTCAGGGAGAAAAGGTTCGTCTTACCTGGGCAACTGGGCAGATTGCCAAGTAGGGGTGAGGCAAGCAGAGCACTGCAGAGGGGCAAAGGAAATGAGCTCACCTTGGGCCTTATACGTGTAAGGTGTTCTTGGCACACCTGGGTGAAGAAGCCCAGGGGGCAGTGAGGATGAAAGACCAGGAATTCAGAAATCTGAAAGGACAGATTTGGGGTCACCTAGGTGGTGGTTGTCTTCTCCCAAGAGGATCACACTGCCTTGCTCCTGCTCCCATTCTGGAACACCCAAGGAGTGAGCAACTGTGGCTCTCTCCAGAGCTCTGGGAGGGGAAGAGGAAGCTTCGCCAAGACTCAGATGCAAACCGATCCCAGGCATGAGACAGAAACTGGGGAGAACTGGACTAACCCTCTGGGCTGAGGACTGGAACCGAAACAGCCATGAATTGCATGCACTGCGTCTGAGTCCAAATTGAAGTCTAAGAAAACAAACACGTAGGTATATGTAGAGAGGCAGATTGAGCCAGAATCAGGCTGTTCCGTTCAGTACCAAGCACCGGCCTGCACCTGCTGCATCGTTCTGCAGCTTATGCCTAGACTGGAGCCACTTCTCATTCCGGGTGCGTCCTTGCTCTGAAATGGGCGTGTGAGTCAGTGGGAAAAGAAGATTCGATTAACAAAGATGCAGTAAGACTACAGCTGTGGCTAAAAGGTGGGGTGCGCCGCTGGGGTGGCCACGCACCGTTGATTCCTGCTGCCTGCAGCCGTGCCCAGGCCTCACCATCGGAGGGCCGTGGCTGTCTCCAGTGTTCTTATTTCAAAATATAAACATCCCCTCCGTGGCAGCACATCCAGTGGCTAAGGACTTGTTGCAAATTTGTTTTTCAATTCCTTTTTCTCCTTGACAGTTAGCTAGAATCAGGACCCTGAGAGAAAGAGGTTTCAATGAGGGAAGGGAAGGTCAGACGTAGTTGCATAATTCGGTGTGATGCAGGGCGTGGCGTGGGGATGGGGTATAGCCCGGGAGGCGTCTACATGAAGTGCAGCTGTCCTGTGCCAGACGTGTGGAGAGCAGACACTGAAGGAGCCCAGCTGGGCGGATTGTGCGAGAAGCTCACATCCTCCACACCCTGTGCGCCTACACGGACTATTCTCAGGGTCCCTGTATGTTCCACGGTTGTTCCCCCAACTGTACGGAAAACCTCTGCTAGGCAGGGCCTTTCTTTATATTTCTGAATCCTTCAGCTCTCTAGCATCACCCTGGACATATACTCTGTGCCTGAATAAGATATGCCCATTGCTAGCTCAGGGAGCAAAGCCCAGCTAGAAGTCAAGCATCCAGCAGGCACACTGATCAGCTTCATCAGGCTTTGAGGACAGCTGCGGTCTCTGCAAACAATGAAGAGCTCCGGACAGCTATAGTCCCTACAAACACCTATGGTCTCTAGAAATACCTGTTAGCTTTACAAACAGCTGCATATTTTATAACAATTACATTCTTAAATTGTAATTTAAAATTTTTAAGACAATTATAAACCAGAGGCTCTGCAAATACGGGTAGGCTCTGCAAACAACTACAAGATCTGTGAATGGTTGTAGGTTTTGCAAAAAGTCACAAGCTCTGTCATCACCTGCAGTTTTCAAGCAACTGAGGATTCTACAAATAGCCTTAGGCTCTGCAAACAACGATAGAAATATAATACTACTACTAAACCTCAGAACACTATTAGAGCTTTTGAAACTGATTACCACACACTCTTTCCACAAGAAATAATATGTTGGGTAAAGATGGGAAGGGATGGGAGAAAGACAAATATTTTAATAGATTTGATAAAGAAGATTGGGGTTCTGGTTGGGTTGGAAAAGTGTCAAATTAATTCAGCAAACATCGATGGAGCCACTTTTACATGTTAAAACGGTGCTAGGCAGACTGGGAAATGTGTAGAACCGTGTGCCCTTGTTGCTCATGGAAATTCAAATGGTCCCTGGGTCCTTTCTGATAGCCATCGGGAATCCTTGCACACAGCTCAGCGTTATCTCCTTCCGTCTCATGATTACTGTATACGTGGCTTATGCCCCTGGTTATCAACTGGAGTAATAAAACCCATCGTAATCTCCCCAATACTGCAACTAAAGGTGACTGGCATCTCTGCTGAAGGTTGCTGGCGTCAGGGCTGGGACAGTCAGTTCTCTGTGCGGACAGAGGCGCTCTAAGGGCAAAGAGTGGACCAGGACTGGGGCAGGACTCCATGCATGGCACTGCCCTAGAACGTGATCCTCACATGCTCCTGTGTGTCCTTGAGGGCCCAAGAAGCATGGGGATGGTGCTGAAGCATTTGCTCAATCAAAGCAGGCTTCCTGCGGGAGGAGACAGTGCAGGACACATACACCACCTGGGTGGGGTGGTGGGGGTGGAGGAGATGGCTGTTGAGTCAAGAGGAAGAGAGCAGTCCCGGGGAAATGTTGACGCCAACACACAGGCACTGTCTGGCTGTGTGGCCTTGGAAAGATGATTTAGTCTTCCGAGCTTCGGTTTCATTTTCTATGGATAACGGGCACAGTAATAGTACCTACCTCACAGGACTGTTGTGAGGATTAAATGAGTTCATGTAAGTAAAGTGCTCAGAAGAGTGAGGGCACGTAGTTAGCTCCATCTATGTTAGTATGAAGAAGATGGTGATGGTGGTGATGATGCTGATGGTGATGATGGTAATGGAGATTATACTAGTTTCCTAGAATTTCCACAACAAAGTACCACCAACTGGGTGGCTTAAAAACCAGAAATGTATTGTCTCACAGTTCTGGAGGCTAGAAATCCAAGATCAAGGTGTCAGAGGGTTGATTTCTTCTGAGTTCTATGAGGGAGGATCTGTTCTGCCTCTCTCCTTGCTTCTGGTGATTAGCTGGCAACCTTTGGCTTGTAGACTGCCGTGGTTTGAACGTTCCCTCCAAAACTCATGTTGAAACTCAATCCCCCACTCCTGTAATCCTAGCACTATGCGAGGCCGAGGTGGGAGGATCGCTCGAGGTCAGGAGTTCAAAACCAGCCTGAGCAAGAGCGAGACCCCGTCTCTACTAAAAATAGAAAGAAATTAATTGGACAACTAAAAATATATAGAAAAAACTAGCCGGGCATGGTGGCACATGCCTGTAGTCCCAGCCACTCGGGAGGCTGAGGCAGGAGGATCTCTTGAGCCCAGGAGTTTGAGGTTGCTGTGAGCTAGGCTGACACCATGGCACTCTAGCCTGGGGAACAGAGTGAGACTCTGTCTCAAAAGAAAAAAAAAAAACTCAATCCCCAAAGTGGCAGTATTGAGAAATGGGGCCTTTAAGGGGTGATTGGATCATGAAGCTCTTCACTCATGAGCGGATTAATCCATTCCTGGGTTAATGGGCTATCATGGAAAGGAGACAGTGGCTTTATAAGAAGAGGAAGAAAGGTGGGTATGGTGGTGCGCACCTGTAGTCCTAGCTACTTTGGAGGCTGAGGTGAGAGGACCGTTTGAGCCCAACACTTCAAGGGTTGCAGGGAGCCATGATGGTGCCACTGCTCTCCAGCCTGGGCCATAGAGCGAGACCCTGTCTCTAAAATAACTAACTAAATAAATGAGAACAGGGGGGCTTGCTCAGCCCCTTGCCATGTCATGATCTGCACGTCCTTGGGACCCTGCAAAGTGTCCCGAACTGTTAATAGCAAGAAGGGTCTCACCAAATGCAGCCCCTTGACCTTGGCTTCTCAGCCTCCACTGTGAGAAATAAATTCCTTTTCTTTACAAATTACCGAGTTTCAGGGAATCTGCTATAAGCGTGAGAAAGCAGACTAAGACATAGACCCATCGCCCTGATCTCTCCCTTTATGTTCACATGGCGTTCTCCCTGTTTGTGTCCCTCTGTGTCCAAATTTCCTGCTTTTTTCATACAAGGACACCAGCCATATTGAATTAGGGTTCACGCTCATGACCACATCTTAACTTGATTCTGCAAAGACGCTGTTTTCAGATACGGTCACATTCTGAGGTACTGGGAGTTAGACCTTCAACATCTCTTGGGGGACTTGATTCGACACACAACGGTGATGATGAAGATGATGATAATGGTGGTGGCGGTGGTGACGATGGTGGTGGTGGTGGTGGTGGTGGTGGTGGTGCGGATGATGCTAATGGTGATGATGGTGATGGTTTTGGTCATGGTGGAGGAAAAGGAGAAGGAGGATATTCTTCAAGACAGAATTCCATGCTTCACTTTGAATCCTCCTGTTTTCAAGATAGAAGAGAACCTACGAATGTAGAATACTACCTGGAATGCTCCCGTAACTACCACCATTTTTCAGTTTGCGACTCCTCCTTTCCCTCCTCCAAGCTGAGCTTCAATGTTACGTCCTCAGAAAGGCCATCCAGGACCAGCCCATCTGGAACAGCTTCCTTCGTTCTTCCGTCCTGCAGCCTCTGCTCACTTCCTTCAGAGCCCTCGTCACTGTGCCTCAGCTTGGCTTACCGGCTGGTGTCTGTCCTTTCAGTTACACTCTGCCGTGAGCGTAAGGACCTTGTCTGTTTTGCTCACCAAAGTATATCGTGCTATTGGCACCATGGGTGGCATAGGGTAGAGGCTTAATACATATCTGTTAAATTAACGAATGAGGGAATTAAGAAGAAAACAAATGAGACTGCAAATGCCTTGTGAGCAGGCAATTTTCATGTCTTTCCTTTTTCTTGTCTCTGTGTGCCTGGTAGTCAGTTCCACACAGAGCAGGGTTTGAAAAAATGCCAGTTCATTGCCCAGTGTCAGACCTTGCCCATTTTAGGCCCATAATAAATATTGATAGCATGGAATTGCAGCCGCCTCCACCCTGCCACGACGGGTGCCTTTGGGCTTGTGATTCTCTGTTTCCTGGTCTGGGTCCCCCCTCTACATCCAAGACAGAGGTCCACGTGGCGTGGGACTATCTGCCCGGAAGGCAGGTAGCAAGTCGTCCCAGCCAGCACTGTATGGACATTCCCAAGGCTCTGCACAGGCGAAGCACGAGGCCATGTAGTTTCATAAGTCTCTGTGTAAACAGACAGCAGGGAGCGCTCAGCCGTGACAGACGATAAGGCATGAGGAGATAAGGCATGAGGAGTCGCAGAGACTACGGCCTCGGCTTTCGTCCCAGCCGAACCCGTATTTGGTGTTTGCTCAGGTGTGACCCTTCCCTTGCCACAGCGTAGATTGTGTTGCCTGTTGCCCCGGGGGAGAAGGGGTTAATCTGGGGATGGAAAATAAATAAGCACACACGCCACAGCAACACCCCCGCCCCCCACAGACCACATCCTCTCGGAGCAATCCCCCCATGCTTAGAAAACAGATTACGACAGTCTCCTGTACCTTGTGTGCAGTTTGCAAAGCGCTTGGGTGCACGTGTTTATTATTTTTTTAATAATGTGTTTTGAAATCATTTCAAATTTACAGAAGCTCTGCAAGAACTCCCTTGACCCCTTCACCCACATTCTTGGACATTTCGCCACATTCGCTTTGTCACCCTCTCTCTTTACACGGACCCGTTCGTCCTTTTTCTGAATTTGAAAGATGCACGCGTGACACCCATCAATACCAGAATAATCGCCTGTGTAAATCACTCGGCAGCTCTCCAAACTAGGGAGTTGACACGGCGCGAGACAACCGTCCAATCCACAGACCCACTAAGTGTCGCCCATGGCCCCAGCCGCGTCTTGGTGCGTGTGGTCCAGGACCACGCCTCGCATGTAGCTGTTGTGGCTCAGCCCTCTCCTCCAGTCTGGAGCAGTTTCTCAATCTCTCCCTGTCGTCTGTGTCCTTAGCAGTCTTAACGAGCTCAGGCCTTTTATTCCGCGGGACAGCCTCGGCATGAGCTCGTCTGAGGCTTCCTCGTGGCCGGACCCAGGCCACGCGCGCATTCTCGACAATAAATAAATGCCACAGAAATGCTCGGGACCTCCATCCCTCAGTCAGGTTGGTGTCTGCCAGGCTGCTCCACCACGAAGTCCCCTCTTTCTTTTGCCATAAATAAGTATTTTGAGGGGAGATGGTATGAGGTTGCGCCAACATGCCGCTCTGCCCGCCAGCCGTAACGTCTGCCGACAACTCCCGTCCGAACCGACACCACGACCGTAGTCGCCAATGGCGATGTCTCTGTTTCTGTCATTCTGCTATAAGGAAAACCTTCTTTTCTCTGCCAGCTGTTTGTTTATTTATATCAGGATGGACTCATGGATTCATATTTTATTTAATTGGCTGAAATCGGTTAATAATGTTTATTTTAATGTTCACATTGTCCCAGATTAGGCCAGGCAGACCCCCTTCAACCTGACTTTTTGTGACCTCTGACACGTCCCCATCATTCTTTGAGCATGTCCTTGCTTTCTGGCACAATAAAATGCGCCAGGCTCGTTTGTACTTTCCCTGCTCCAATCCTGGAATAGGGACCCCTGGTTCCTCTTAGTGGAGAGTAGTCCTTAGCAACCAGGATCTGAGAGCTCGGTGTGCTAGCTGTTACTCGGGGACATTACTTCCAGGCCCTCTCGAAAGACAGCGCCAGGACACACACACACACACACACACACACACACGCACACTCTACTCCCATATCTGCAGTGGCTGTTCTATAAAGTTGCCACCAACACTTGGCGAATTACGGAACCTTTGCTCCCAGGGCAAATACAGGGTTAGGTTCCTGTGAGCCTCTGGTCACAATATTTTCCTCAAACAATCAATACACAACCTCATTTTATGTGTGTTTCTGTTTAAAGACACTTTTATCTAACCTATGTGGTTGATTCATCAATATTAACTCACGGCCACCAGCACCGTGACTCCCGCCTGAGCAAAGCTTATCTAACACACGTTTCTCTGTGAGGCGCATCGCAGCCTTCTCGTGCTGAGGGACCCTAGACAGCTCTGCAGCGGCACACTTGAGGTCTGCTTAACGAGCCAAATCACCAAGCAAAAGCACAAAAATGCAAAAAATGTGGCACCGGATAGACCGCAAATAGCCTGTTCACAGCGTGAGAACTGAGACGAGAAGGCGGGCCGGGGGACGGGCACATGGGGACTCAAACTGTTCCACTGCTTCCCACATGTCCGGGAACGGCTGCGAAAGTGCCGTGAGTATTGACTTGAGGGTCACAAATAAACTTTAGCAAGTGGGCAAATTTACAAATCCAGGCTCGTGAATGATGAGGATCAACTGCCCATACATACTCATACACAATACACACACCACACGCAGACATCTACAGCCGTTCTAATAACTATCTGTGTGAATGTGTTTTAAAACCGTGCGTCCCCACCAGTACTCCCTATTCTGATCCCAAACTTCCTTCCCGCCTTTCTCTTTTCCAGGCGATTAAGCTCTCACCTCGGGGCTGTGTCCTCCACGGTGCCCCGGGGGCCCCACGCGCACCGCCTCACCCCTGCAGCCCACTGCGCTGACGCTGCGGCCAGGAGAGGGAGGGGAGGGGCGGGAGGAGGGAAGCTCAGGTGTGCTGTTTATCTCAGGTTGGCCTTAGGTAGGCAGGGCAAGTCTTTTTCACCCATTTTACAGATGAGACTGGCAGCAGTTGAGCATCTTGCCTGAGGGCGGCAGCCAGTGACTCAAGAGTGAAATGTGCCAGGTCTTAGAGCCACAGTGTCTCTCCATCCAGTCAGCACATCGCAGTCCCTGGGGAGCTTTTCAGGACGACTGATGCTCAAGCCCCACCGCTGGCAAATGAGAAGGGAATCGTGGGGCTGAGATGCAGGCAGTGTGTTTTTCGGAAGCTCTGTGGGGCAGCTCCACGTGTCGTCAGGGTTGAGAGCCGCGGTGGCTGCAGACCAAGTCCCCCCTGTGCTTCCTACGAGCTGTATACCATTGTGAGCAAACCTCGACCCCGTGCTGAGCCTCAGTCTACACATCTGTAAAGTGGAGTGAATAATACCCGGCTCAAGTGTTCTTTGCCTGCAATATTTTCATGTCATGACCATCATTTCCCAGAGGTCCCCTCTCCCTTACGAACCCCCTGACTCTCATGACTCTGTTCTCACCTTCCACCTGGCCCGAGAGAGGCCATCAGACTCACCTGTTTTGGGGTCATTTGCACTCTCGTCACCCACCTTCCATCACTGTGCTTTTTTTCTCCACATATGCCCACATTTTCTAGATCTTTTCAAATGTCACCTCCTCCAAGAAGCGTTCCTAAATTGGCTGAGCCCTCACTATCTTCTGCTCTGGAGCCACATTTTTTAAACTATTTTTTTATTGTGGTAAAATATGTGTACCATAAAATGTGCCATTTCAACAACCTTTTTTTTTTTTTTTTTTTTTGGAGACAGGCTCTCACTATGTTGCCCAGGCTGGTCTCATACTCCTGGCCTCAAACGATCCTCCTGCCTTGGCCTCCCAAAGTGCTGGGATTATAGGCATGGGCCAATGCACTTGGGTTTAACCACTTTTACATGTATAATTCAATGACGTCCAATATTCAACATCACGTTCACAACATTGTACACCATCGTATTAAACCATCCTCACTATCTATTTCGGAAACTTTTCGCTCCAAACAGAAGTGCTGTACCCATTAAGCAATAGCTCCCATTCCCTCTGGTAACCCCTAATCTACTTTCTGTCTCGATGAACTTGGCTGTCCTGGATAGTTCATACGAGTGAAGTGGTGCAGTTTTTATTTTTTCCTGCCTGGTTTCCTCCGCTCAGCACAATGTTTTCCAGGTTCATCCACATTGTGGCACGTATCAGAGCACCATTCCTTGCTGTGGCTGAATGATATCCCACCATATTTATATGCTGCATTTTGTTGATCCGTTCACCTGCCTACGGACAGTTGGCTGCTGTGAATAATGCTGCTACGAACGTCAGCAAGCAAGCATCTGTTTGAGTCTCTGCTTTGGGCCGTGCTGTTGAAGATAAAGTCATGAATCGAATTGTTCTGCTTTTAGGTCACTTTTTCTTTAAATTGGATCACTGAGGCCAAAGGCTGCGTCTTAACCTTCTCTCATGCCGCTCGGTGCTGTCCAGCAGGCCTCGGCGATGGTTCAGTAAATGCTTGTTGACTGGTGGCATTTGGAATGCGACATTTACGTGGGCAGGGAGGGTTGATGTGTTCATCTCAGGTCATGTCCAGGCCCGTCTGTGACAACCAGGTCCGTTCCAGCCCCGTTTCCGGGTTGAGGGAGGCTGGAGGGAAGTGGAGCAAGACGATCTAAAGCCCCAGGACCGGAACCTCCCTCCCCCAGTCTTGATTTGGCTTCTTAAAAGAGATATATTCTAGGTTTTTATCAAGGCCCCTACCTTGGAGCATGAGCTCCATTTAGTCTGGTATTAGATTGGCCGTCTTCTCAACGTCCCCCGCAGCTTCCCGCCTGTCAGGCTGGGCCACGGCTCAGTGCGTTTCTCCCGCAGTACTCCCTCCTTGGAGTTCCCTTCCGCCCTTTCTCCTCCCTGGCTACCTGCTACTTATTCATCAAGGCTGAAGCGAGGGCCAGCTCCTCCCTGGATTCTGTATTCTTTTTTTTGAGACAGAGTCTCATTCTGTCGCCCAGGCTGGAGTGCAGTGGCATGATCAAAACTCACTGCAGCCTTCAATTCCCAGGCTCAAGGGATCCTCCTGCCTCAGCCTCCTGAGTATTGGGGGCTAGAGGCGTGCGCCACCATGCCTGGCTAATTTTTTATTTTTCATTTTGTAGAGATGCGGTCTTGCGATGTTGCTCAGGCTGGTCTCGAACTCCTGGCCTCAAGCAATCCTCCTGCCTCGGCCTCCCAAAGTGCTGGGATTACAGGCGGGAGCCACCGCGTCTAGCCTGGATCCTGTATTCTGCATACCCACAGCGTTCTGCACTTATCCCACTTTCAGAATTTACGACGTGGATTTGTAGTTGCTGGTTCATTTCCGGTCCCCGCTAGCCCCCACCTACCACCTCGTACACGGTATTACTGAAGGCCTTTCTTCCCAGTCTAGCCTGTGGCATGCTGTCTAGCACTCAGCAAGCCCTTGGTAAATATCTGTGGGATAAATGAATATGAAAGATCTCTGCATTTGATCTCTGGCTGTTGTTTTATTTTGTTTTGTTTATTTTTTGTAAAGCTAATACATTCACGTGATTTAAAAGTCAGTAAGTCCCGTGGTCCCCAACCCTGGGATACAGACCGGTACCAGTCTGTGGCCTGCTAGGAACCAAGCCACACAGCAGGAGGTGAGTGGCGGGCAAGTGAGCAAAGCTTCATCTGCATTTACAGCCGCTCTCCATCGCTCACATCACCGCCTGAGCTCCGCCTCCTGTCAGATCAGTGGCGGCGTTAGGTTCTCATAGGAGCACGACCCCTGCTATAAACTGCGCATGCGAGGGATCTAGGTTGTGCGCACGTTATGAGAACCCAATGCCTGCTGATCTGAGGTGGAGCTGAGGCGGTGATGCTGGTGCTGGGGAGCGGCTGGAAATACAGATCATCATTAGCAGAGAGGCCTGACTGCACAATAAATGTAACGCACTTGAATCATCCCGAAACTCTCCCCAACTACCCCCCAGTCCCTGGAAAAACTGTCTTCCATGAAACCAGTCCCTGGTCCCAAAAACGCTGGGGACCACTGAGGAAGTGTCTCTCCCACTCGTCTCTTGGCTACCAGCTTTCAGCCTACTTGGCCTTTCCCTCTCACTATCCATATATCTTGAGGATAGTTTTGTCGTTGTATAAATATTGTTCCTGTTCTTTCCACAACTGTGTAATGTTCCATCGATCGGATGTATCATGATTTCTTGAACCAGTGCCCTACTGATGGACACTTAGGTTGTTTCCAGTGGTGACATGTCCGGCTATTGAGACTTGGAAGCCAAGAACATCAGGTTAGATAGTGTTTCTTAGTTATTTAAACGTTGTTGATACTTTCAACGCTGTTATATAATATTGAGAATTGAAATATATTATTAAAGATTATATTATAAAGTTCATTTTCACTAAACATGTATAATGTATAAAGACCGATTTTGAGTTTTTCCAATGTGACAGCCACTTATTACTTAAGCAAAAACACAATTTATTGATCAAATTCAAAATGACAAGTCATATCACATTTAGATTAGGGATTGATTGTATTTAAGAGTGGATGGTCTGAGTTGGTGGCATTAAGGAAAAAAAAAGAATGGGTGGGTACGAGTTTAAATGTTAGGACATCAGCCAGTTTTAAAAACTGTTTCAGGACATGACATGTGGAATCCTCGCACCTCGAATCGTGAAAGTCAGCTGGTTCGTTGTCGCACGTTTCCGGTCCGGCGGCCACGTGATGGGGGAGAAGGTGTCGGCTGTTCTTTCTAAGCACGTTCCACACTTGACAGCTTGTGGCCGTCACATCTCCAATAAACGCAGAACCTAATTGGAAAGAATCAGCCCTTTCTCGTTCTATTTTAATCTGAATTTTAAGAACCCAAGGCTCCTTGGTGTGCTTTAAAATGATTCTGATCAGCTGAAGGCAAATTGCAGACCTGTGATGAGCCCGGTGGGGCAAATTGCAAAGTTCCTTGTTGGGTTGTTACGCTTCGGCACGCATCGTTTTTGTAACTTCCCTCTCCTAGCCAACCAGCCACTGTGGGCAGGCAGAAAAAAATAAATGACAATATCCAAAAACTATTCAAAGTTTTTTTAACAATCAAAAAGCACACATCAAGTGTCCTGTGTAGCTGAGTAAGAAGCCGCCCAAGCATGTGAGTGACAAGCACGGGGTGTGCTCTCCCAGTGAGCACTCACATTGCCCCAGGGGAAAGCTTTCTAAATTTACTGTGATTTACTTTTGCATAGCTAATGTGGTTAGGTGGTTTAAAAAGCAAAAACTCCAAGAGCAAAGTGGAATTCTTGGGTGGAACTGAATGTACATTTCTTTAACTGTTGTCAAATTGTTCTCCAGAGGATTTGTTCCATTTTACATGCTCAGTGGAAAGATCTGAGTGCTGCTTCTCAAAATCTTTGCCAACTCAGTGTGCTGACAGATGTTTGGTCTTGGCCCATCTGATAGTTACAAACCATATGTCAGTGCTAGTTTAAATATGCAATTCTCTTATTGCAGGTGAAGTTGGGCATCTTTTCAAATGTTTAAGAGTCCTTTGAATTTTTTTGTCTGTTCATGTCCTTTGCTCACTTTTTTCTATTGAAGATTGTAGGTCTTTTTCTTATTGATTTGTAGAAGCTCTTTATATATTAGAGAAATAAGCTGTATTTTTATGATATGAGTCACAAATACTTTTCTAAGTTTGTTTGTCCTTTGGTTTTGCTCATGATAGGTTTTCCATGCAGAAATTAAAAAATAATTTGTTTGGAGTTGAATTTATCAAGCTTTTCTTTCATGGCATCTAGGTTTCATGTCATAGTTAGAAAGGTCTTCAGCGTAAGAAAAGTGATTACAACCATGTGCTATACAGCGACAAAAATGGAGCGTGTATATGATGGTGGTCCCATGAGATTATAATGGAGCTGAAGTATTCCTGTTGCCTAGTGACATCGTAGCCATAATGCATGACGTCATAGCACAATGCGTTACTCATGTGTCTGTAGTGATTCTGGCGTAAACAAACCTACTGCACTGTCAATAGTATAAAAGTATAGGACATACAATCATGTATAGCACATAATACTTGATAATAAGTGACTATGTTTCTCATTTATGTATTTATTAATACTACATTATACTTCTTTGTTTTTTACCTTTTTTTCCTTTACTCTGTCCTGACTGAGAAGTACCATTATTAAATTAATTAATTAATTTCGAGACAGGGTATCGCTCTGTCACCCAGACGGCAGCACAGTGGCATAGTCATAGTTCACCGCAGCCTGGAACTCCTGGGCTCAAGGTATCCTCCTGTCTCAGCGTCCCGAGTAGCTGGGACTACAGAAGTACTGTTATTTTAGGGTGTACTCCTCCTACTTATTTAAAAAAAACATTAACTGTAAAATGGCCTCAGGAAGGTCCTTCAGGAGGTATCCAGAAGAAGGTGTTGTTATCATAGGAGATGACAGCTCCAGGCGTGTCATTGCCCCTGACGACCTTCCAGTGGGACAAGATGTGGAGGTGAAGACAGCGGTATTGATAGTCCTGACCTGGTGTGGGTCTAGGCTAACGTGTGTTTATGTCTTTAGTGTCTAACAAAAAAGTTTAAAAAATAAAAAAAAATAAAACATTTTAAAAATAGAAAAATCTGATAGAATAAGGATATGAAGTTAGAAAATATTTTTGTACAACTGTGTTTGTGTTTTAAGTGTCACTATAAGAGATAAAAAAATAAAAAGTTTATAAAGTAAAAGGTCGCAGTACACCAAGGTTAATTCATCGTGCCTTCACACCCACCCGCCACTCGCCGACACCCGCAGCAACCTCCGGTCCTGCAAGCGCCACTCGTGGTAAGTGCCCTAGACGGGTGCGCCACTTTTAAATCTATTATGCTGTACTTCTACTGTACCTTATCTTAGCCAGGGTTAGATACGCAAATACTTAGCGTTGTGCTAGGGTCGCCAGCGGTTTCAGTGCGGTGGCGTGCTGTGCGGGTTGGCAGCCCAGGAGCAGTGGGCTGCGCCGGGCACCTGGGTGTGGCGTAGGCTGTTCCACTTTTCGATGGGTTTCTATAAATATACTCAATGATGTTTGCACAATAACGAAATTGCCTGACGAAGCATTCCTCAGAAGGTATCGCTGTCAGCAGGTGACACATGACTGTATTTAATTTATTAAAATTTTAAGAAACTGAGGCAGAAACAGACCCCATCATGTCCTTTAACTGAAAGTTCCTGGCTGGGAAGACCTTGGGAGACCCCGGATTTTCAGAAGACTTTGGTTGCTATAAACTGATGTACTTCAGCTCAAACCTGCGGGAAGATGGACCCAGAGAGAGGAGCCCACACGGGGTTGGTGCAGAAGCAGCCCACCCCCTTCCCTTTGGGGGGGCACTCTGTCTTCTCCAGGCAGCCCCAGGTGGAGGGGGAGGCTCAGACCGGGCCACACTTCTGCCCGCGGCACCTGCTCCCTGACTCCGCCGGGAAAGATGAGGGGAGAGGCTCCTGCTGGCTACAAGGAGGGAGCCGGGGTCTCCTGGGGGGACGGGGCGGGGACTGCGCTCTGGGCTGCTAGGGGGAAGGAGGCCAGCAGATGGGGGGCGCCTCCCCCTCCCCCATCTCCTCTAGACCCGGCGCCTGGTGGAGCCCTCTGTCCGCGTCAGAATGCTGCGCTGCCCAGACGCCCGTCCCAGTGCCCGGCCTCCTCCCCCGGGGCCTGTCCTGAAGACTGCTCCTACCGTGACGTGTGCACGCCTGGCAAGCAGCGCCTTAGCCTGCAGACCGCCGGACTTCCCCAGACGCTAACGAGGCCCAGGCTTCACGCTCGGGCCCTTCCAAGGCCATGGGCTGGGCCCAGCAGTGTGTTCCCATGGCCACATGCTTTTGTAAAATGTGCAGTTTGAAATCATTTTTCTACGAGTGCTCCCTCCCAGACTGTTTGAGCTCCAGGCCCACAATCTACCTGCAATCTGCGGTTGAGTAACTATCACGGTGGGATTTCAGGCAAGCTAGAGGAAAAGCTTCACTTAGGAGAGAGGAATCTTCCCGATGTGCCTAGAATCCCATTAAGCCGGTGAATCCATCTTGGCCACCAGCTCGGCAGAGCCACATCTGTCTCCATCCCATCGTCACCATCGCCCTGCACCAGGCCTGGCCCCAGCGCGTACTTCGCCACGGGGAAGAAGGAGAGAGTGGGAGGGCGAGTGAATGACGTGCCTCACCTCTGCCAGGTGTCAGGCTGCCCCTGAGGACTGAGTCTCTGCACTTGGCAGTGACCCTGTGCTCACTGTCACCCGCCTCCTCGGCCCTTCTCAGAGGACGTGGCACGAGGGAGGCAGGTGCAGCCGGGCGGTGCCGGTTCCCTCCTCCAGGCCGGCTCGGCAGCCACTTCCTCTTGGCCCCAGTCAGAGGTGCAGGTGGCCGCTGGTCACGGTGTGGCTGAGATGGGGGTGGGCGAGGAGCCTTCTCTGTTTCTCCCCCTAGACCTCGCCCGCTCAGAACCTCAGCGGGCAGGTGGCGGATGGTGTTCTTGAATGAGAAGCGCCCAACATTGTTAGGGTCAGGGTGACGTGCGCGAGAGGGGCACTGGGGTGGTGAAAGGTCCTGGAAGGGACAGGGAAGGGGAGCAGTGGCCACAGCCCACATGTCCTCACTACCCGCCTCTCCCCGCTCGCATTCCGGTGGTGTTCCCCCCTTCCACGTCCTCCGTCACCTGCCCTGTAAACCGTTCCTAGCTAGCAAGTCTTTCCAGATTATCCCCAACGAATCTGGACCACGCCTTGGTTCCATGTCTCCCGGAATTTATGGATGTGGCCAGCTCTGTGTTTATCCATCCGCCCCATTGCTCTGTCTCTTTCGTTCTCAGCAAGGCTCCGGGATTCCTGCTCCCCCACCTCGGTCTGGGAGCTCCTGGCGTGGGGTGGGAGTCCCTCTGCCTCCCCACGCAGACTGGGAGCTGCCTGTCCCTGATAACTGTGGGCATTTATGTAAAAGTTAAGAATAGAGGGGTGGGGCGGGGCTGTCACCCTCAGACAGGGATCTGGGGGTCAGTGGAAACTGAGGGTGCTGTCATAAACGTCCTCAGAAGTTATCTGAAAAGCACATGGGCTTTTTCCTCCCTGTTCTTTTTTAATGAAAAAAAAATTGTTACTCTGTAAGTGTAATTACTTCAAAGTTCCAAAGGTATAAAAGACTAAAGAGTGAAATTTATGTCTCCCCCAGCCCCGTCCTTTAGCCACCAGGGTCCCCTCTCCCCTAAGCAGTATTACCAGTCCCTTCTACTGCGTGTGAAATGTGGGCATACGTATGTTTCTGTGGACTTTGACTTTCTCTTTTAATGCTGTGCAACCACTTGGGAAAACCATTTGGCAACATTTTAAAGCTGAACACATGCATATCCTATGACCCAGCAATTTCCTTCCGAGGTTTCTAGAACAGCACGTGTCTGCTGACTATAAGATTGCTGCAAATGTTCACAGCAGCACCACATGTAAGAGTTAAACATTGGAAACAGCCAAAACACCCATCCATGGCAGAATGGATAAATAAGTGACAGGACATCCTTGGAAGGGGATATCACACAGCCGTGAAAAGCAATGTAAATGTGTCTCACAACACGGTGGTGGGGGAAAGGAGTCAGATCCCCAAAAAGACACATCCTGAGATTCCATTTACATACGGTTCAAGCACGACAACAATGAGCCTGCGCTGCTAGGCATCAGGACAACGATGTCTTTGGGGGTGAGGCGGGAGTGCTGGGGCAGCCAAGAGAGTGGTCTGTGGAGAGCCGTTGGTCCCCCCTGGGCTCAGCAGCGCAGGGCCCCGCACCTGCCCAGGTGCACTGAAGTTGAGGACCCACGGGAGGATGGGGTGGGGCTGGACGCTCAGCCCCCACTCAGCCTGAGCAGCGTGTGGGCCTGGGCAGCGCCAGGGACCCAGGGGGTGGTGAGAAAAGCACAGGATTGAGGCAAAGGTCTTTCTGCTCAGCCCAGCAGATGCCAAAGTAGCTGCTCTGTGCCAGGCACAGCTCTAGGTTCCCCAGGGATCAGAGATGAACAAGACGTGGTTTCTGCCCTCCTGGAGCTCACAGTTTGGTGAGAGAAAGACGTGGCAGACAGATGAATGGCGTGCGACATAAGGCCACCAGGGAGGTGCATGCCCATGCCAGGGGAGCCCTGAGAAGGACGCGTCTGATACGAGCTGAGGGTAGGGGTGACACTCGAGACCTAAGCCTTGGAGGTCATCCAGGAACTACTAGACCTGTCATAGGTAGGTGGCACAGCACGCTCAGAGGCTCTGAGGCAGGAACAAGCATGGCGCTTCGGGGAAGCGCATTTTCTCTGGAACATAAAGTTGTACAAGAAAGCGAAAAGAAGTGAGTCAGGAAACGCAGCCGGGGCAGGCCCTGAACTCTGAAGTCCTGTCCAGCACTTTGGGCAGGGACAGACCTTTCTTTCTTTTCTCTTTCCCCTTCTTTTTTTTTCCTTCCCCATTATGAACTAATCCACGCTCACTGCAACAGCTTCAGAATACGCACAAGCCAAGAGTGCGAGCTCAGAAACTCCACTCGCTGCCCGTCATTTCCCCAGGGCCTGTCGTGGTGCCTAACACTTGATAAATGCTCCAAAAATGTTTGTTGATGACATGGGTACTGTGCTGCACCCTGTGGGCAACACCGAGGGGACTGCCCCTCTCGGACCCACTATAACGAACTGGTGACAGTAAGCTGGTAAGTGCCAGGCGGACAAGTGGAGCAGAAACACCTGGCCTTGGTGCGGGGCGGCAATGCAGGGAAGGCTTCCGGAGGGGGCAGCGTGGAAGCCAGGCCGAGGGTCAGTCACAGCAGGAATTAGTGGGGCAAGAGCGTCCCAGGCAGAGGGAGGCTCCCAGGCAAGAGAGCCTGTGTGTGAGGGAGAACAGGAGGCTGTGTCTCAAGGGCGATGCAGTGTAGGCAAGAGAGTGCTGTGATCAATTTTGCAGCAAAGAGAACGGATCGAAGGGGGCAGCTGAGACGCTGTTAACACCAGAGGACAGAGGGGAGTATGGTCCATCCAGGCTAGGGCAGAGGCCATGGGGACTGGCAAAGAGCAGGATTCGTGGAATCTTCAAAGGCAGACTGGTCTTGGGGACCGCCGGGCTGAGGGAAGAGAGAAGAGTCTAGCAGGACTCCTAGATCCCGGGCCACAGGCCTGGTTGGGGAAGGGCGCACTGGGTAGAGAGCTATGCAAATGTGACTGCCACTTCTTCTCATTCAAATGCACAGTTTGCATGTGGCTCAGGGCTCGAGGGGTGGGCCCCACGCTGGCACCCAGTGGGCTCTTGTGCCCCCACCCTCCCCTGCCAGCCCGCGGCTCCCAGTCTACAGGCCCCACAGCCCAGGTTCTTGGTCTTGGGCTGTCTTCCCTGTCTCCTCTCCCTAGTTCTCAAGGAAGCAGAAAGTCTTCCTTGCTGGCTGGAGCCCAGCTGCCCAGCCCAGGATTGCACCAGCCCTCCTCGCTCTTACTGACTGCTTCTTTATCCGTGTGCGGAAACGCCCTGCCGGACCCGGCCACGCACTTGCCTTCCCTCTTTCGTGCCTTCCTCTTTGGTTCTCTCATCTTTCTGCTGAAGCTGCAGCTGCTTTGAAAATCTCCCCAAACCTTCAAGAGCCCCCTTGACCCTGCGTGAGCTCGCGCCTCCCCATGCACCCGCAGGGGGACGCAACCAGAGCCAAAGGCGCGGGCGACACAGGCCTGTCATGCCCTCACGCCGACACACACACAACGTGGCACGTTCACAAGGGTGCACAGGGGGACGTGTGGACGGGCAGCTCCAGAGGCCAGAGTCTGGGCCTGATTCCTTCATTCTCACATCCCCAAAGCCCAGCACCCAGGAGGTGCCCAGTATGTATTTGCTGAATGCGGCAAACATGGGGATGTGCCCTGCAGAAAGGACGACTGCCCAGCGGCGAGGGCTGTGGGGCGCTGACCGTGCCAGTCGCTGGCCTCTCCGGGGCCCCCGGGGCTGGGCCTGGGGTGAGGCGAGTGGTCTTTGTGGTACTCTAAGGAGGTGCTCTCCGCAGGGCCGGGCGAGCGCCTGGCCTGAGCGCTGCGCTTGGGTGGCGGGGCCCGTGGCTGAGCGCGGCAGTGGCTCTAGGACCTCGTCGTTTCCAGCCCAGGCCTCCGGGAACAGGCGGTCTTGGCTCAGGAGCTCCCTGTTGGGCTGGCAGAGAAGGGTCAGGTGTGCTTCGCGGTCTCGTGGCTCCCGGCCCAAACCTGCTCTCGTCTGCTTCCTCTCCCGGCCTCCCTCCCCGGCGAGCCTTTCCCATGCCCAACCCTGTCTCTGCAGCTGCTTCCCGGAGAACCTGGCCTGTGGCGATGAATGAGCAGGTACACCCAGGTCACAAAGAAACACACTCACCCTGTGAGCCCCTGAGGGCAGGAAGCTCGGTCCTGAACATATATCAGATGCTCAAGAAATCACCACCGAGTGACCGAATGGGACAGAGATCCCCAAGATGACGGAACACCTGGGGGGAGCCAGTGCCTGGATGTGCTGAACTTGCTAGACATTCTCAAACCGGGGTTCCCAAGGCACTCCTGAGGGCAGGGACTGATAGAGCTGTTTCCACGGTTTCAATAGGTTCATGGAATTGTGCTTTTAGTTGAGATAAGGCCACTCAGGTGAACTAAAAGGTTCGAGCTTTTGCTTTTGGTGGGAATGGTATCAGGAAACATAGGGTTATCTTGGGGTGAGCAATAGTGCTGACTGGCACTGACATACAAACATGTTTTCACTCGGTGTCATGTTGGCAGAGGGGAGGAATGGGAAGGTCGATGGCTTTGGACTGTTCTGCCAGGTATCCTTAGGCCAGTCAGCCTACATCCCTGAGCCTCAGTTTCCCCACCTATAAAGTGGGCTCTAGGCATGTCCTGTGATGGGGCTGTAAAGGTAAGATAAGACAATAACGCGAAGAGTCCAGGACATTGCCTAGCCCTGCGTGATTGACAGCCACTGCTATTACCAGGTAACATAAGGACCTCCAGGCAGGCTTGGCCGTGGTTGGCTGAACTGCCCCAGCGGACCAGGTCCAGACAGACACTGTCCATTCTGAGAATCAGAGAGGACTTCAACTCTGAGGCCGCAGCAAACACGGGCTTGAAGTTGGCCAAGCTGCTCAGGAGACAGGGTCCCAGTGTGGTGGGGGGTGGCGGGGAGGCGGAAGGGCTGTCTGCACTCGTGTATTAATCAGGGGTGGCCAATGACCCAGGGATGTTCGTGTAAATCAGCCTGAAGGATCGATACACGCAAATGACCTGGTGCCTGGACGCACCAGGAAGATCCACAGACCTGCCCTTCTGTGGGTGCCCAGGGGCCTTTTTAGAAAGGAGACTGGCCTCTGCCCCTCCTAGGAGGCAGGGAGCGGCCTGTACAGGCATTACCAGGCTGTCTGCTCTTCTGTGGGATACACAGGCACGCGTTTACGGAGTACGAAGACCAGGAGGGAGTACACCAAAGTATACCAAAGTGTTAACCACAGTTTGTTCCCTTAGAGAGTGGAATAATGAGCATTTTTAACTTTCTTTCTCTCTCCCCCTCTCCCTCTGAGACAGGGTCTCACTCTGTCCCCGGGGTTAGCATGTAACGGTGAGATCACGGCTCAAATGATCCTCCCATCTCAGCCTCCCACATGGCTAAGATTACAGGCCTGCGCCACCACATCTGCCTAATCTTTAATTTTTTATAGAGAAGGGGTCTCACTGTGCAGCTCAGACTGGTCTCCAACTCCTTGCCTCAAGTGATCCTCCCACCTGGGCCGCACAAAGTGCTGGGATGATAGGCGTGAGCTACCATGCCCAGCTGTAACTTTCTTTGTATTGTCAACGGAAAAAAAAGACCAAACTCTGTAAAATAATTTTAAAGAGATTTACTCTGAGCCAAATTCTAGGACCATGACCCGGAGCCACGCCCAAGAGGCCTTGAGCAGTGGACTCGCAGAGCTTGGGTTACAGTTTGGTTTTATATACCTCAGGGAGGCAGGGGTCACAGGTAAAGTCATAAATCAATACGTAGGAGGCATACATTGGTTTGGCCCAAAAACGTGGGCCATCTCAAAGCCGGGGGCTTACAGGTTATAGGTGGGTTAAAAGATTCTTTGGCCTATAATTGGTTAAAGACATGAAGCTTTGTCTAAAGGCTTGGAATGTTTCAACACAAGGAGCTCTTTAGCAGAGATAAGCCACTGGACATATGTTTGTTGTGTAAATTGAGGACCTGCAGGTTTGTCTTGCAGACCCTTAGGCCTGTTAATGGGTTACAAAGGATGTCCCCAAGAAAGGAGGGGGGCATGGTAAGGCATGTCTGACCTCCTTCCTCCTGGCAGGCAATTTAGTTTTAGGATATTTCTTTGGCCACAAGGGGGTCCATTTAGTCAGCCGGTGGGTGGGGTGGGGGGGGGTGAGCCTTAAAATTTTATTTTAGTTCACAGTATATATTTGTTTGTTTGTTTTCTCCAAATTTGTTTCCTTGGCTTGACGTTGGAGGTGGCCGCAGGGTGTAGCAGGCCAAGTCAACAACGATAAAGGAAAACTAGAAAAAGAGAAAGACCGCATTATCCTCCGAGCCCAGTTACCTCGGGAACTCAGCACTTTCACAGAACGAACAAGCAACCTCGCTGCTGGCCTGTGATTTCTAGGAAACAAGTTTAAGAGTTGCAGCTGGGCTCTTCTCAGGGCAGGCCAGGGCTGGCCTGGAAGCCCGAATGCCCATCTCAGAGTCTTGCTTATTTTCCTGTTTCCTTCTGTGCAAGGAAGAGAGAGTGGGGCAAGCTCCCATTTGCCCCAGGGCAGCTCTCGGTAGAGCCGAGGGCTCGGAGAGGCCCATGGGATAGGTCTCCGCTGTCTTACGCCAGGCCCGGCTCCTCACCCCGGGGAGGAAGGGTCTGGACACAGAGCCTTCGGTTAGTGTTCATAGTTGGCATTCTCACCTCTCTTTTCTGAACTCTCTTCCTGCTTCCAGAGAAAGCTTCCTGCACCCCATTGCCTAAGTACTTTAACGCCCCTCCTGGCCCCAAGCCTTACATATTCCCAAATTGTCCCTTCTCATCTCCAACCTCCCTTCCCACTTTTACATTTCCCTTGCTGCCCTGTTCTTTGCCGTCTCTTTGCCAAGCATACTGACCACTAATTCACACTACCGTGTAAAGGACCACCACTCTGTATTAACATTTATAAACAAGATACTTAGAAAAGCAGTTTTAGCAATGGAATTCACTCTCTGGGAAAGTCAGTATAGAGAAGCCAGAACCCAGTGCTGGAATCAGAAGGTCTGCTTCAAGTGTTGCCTCTAACTCATTGGCTGACCTTGGGTGAGTCATATCCCTTTTCGGTCCTCAGTTTCCTCACCTGTGGAAGTATAGAAGTTGCCTTTCTTTTTAATCAGGTCACAAGACCTTTCCCTCCACTATCTCATCTGATTCTCACACGAATCCCGTGGTTACGCGGGCAGGAAGCTCTGTCGTTCCATTTGCCATTCAAAGCCAGGCTCAGACAAGCCCCTCTGCCGTAAGGCTTTTCCTGACCGTCCCCCCAGGTTAACCATTCCATGCCGTGTGGACCCCAAGTGTGGCGTCGGGTCCTGCGGTTCCACTCAACCCTCCATTTTGCATCCAGGGCTGTGACCCCTCATTGTCCCTTTGGGTCCCCAGGGCCTGGCACACAGAAGGGCCTCAGTGGCTGCTCTAGGATTGTTGAACTACACACCTCATCTTCCACGGGCAGACTGCCTTCTGGACTCTGTCTTCCCTGTGCGAACTAGCTCGCCCTGCTGGCCTTCTTGGAACTCAGTAGGTGGGTGGGTCTTCACCGTGGTCTCTAGGGACAGTGCTGGGCAGGGAAGGTCAAAGGGCGGAGCCCTGGGCACCCTCCGTAGAGGCTGTCCTCCTCTGGACCCAGCCCTAAAACACAGCTGGTTCAAACACTGAAGACCTTTCAAATGACCTGCCCTGCCCTGGGCCGCATGTCGCCATCTTACGAGTGTCCGGCCCAGGGCAGGCTCCCGGTAGAGGCTTCCCCGAAGCCAAATGCTAGTTCCCGTCCCTCGAGCTTCCCTACCGTGTGAACCAGGCAAAGGGGAGACTCCAACGCACGATTCTGTCACGGCTGAGCGCAGGGTCCAGCCGCCACCCATTCCCCCGGCACCTGCAGCCACTTGGTCACTTATCCAGAGGGCTTGTGTCTCGCACCCAGAGCACTTGAGAGGTTGGGGGGCGTGGCGGCAGCCGGGCTGCTGGAAGAGGGTGATGGAGAGCAGGGATTTGGCGCTGGGCAGTCCTGGCTCCGCCACATGCCGGCCGTGCTGCCTGGGCAAGTCGCTGCCTGGCTCAGGGCCCCAGTGTCTCCATGCTGTAAAACGGGGGTAATAACAGTAGCTTCCTCATTGGGTTTATGAGAGGGTTAGGTGAGAAGGTGTTTGTGAAGTGCCAGGCAGAGTAACCTGGAACAATCATTTGTATGATCCTCTCCAAACGCTGTTGCCATCAGGTGGCAGCAGGAGTCCCCCTGAGCAGCCCATGCCCGCACCCCCAGGCTACGGTGAGCCCAGGAGCTGCCCCGGCAGGAGAAGGATACCCAGGCAGCCCTGCTCGCACCACCGGCCGGGGCTGGAATGTCCTGGGTTCTTGCTTAAGAACTGGGATGGGGGCCGGGCGCGGTGGCTCGCGCCTGTAATCCTAGCACTCTGGGAGGCCGAGGCAGG
>NW_012151663.1:1707983-1711390 GCF_000956105.1 Propithecus coquereli
GGCCACTGGGTGTCTCTGCAGAGGTCCTGCTGGACCCCTGACTAGGGTTTCTCCTCTCATCAGAGGACGATGCCCACATACGGCGTCCCTCCTTCTCCCTGTGCTTGTTCTTCTTTCCTGTCTCCCTCGCTCCGTCACACCACAAAGGGCCACCAACCTTTGTGTGTCTCCAGCTGGCCGTCCCACCACACGTCCCCTCCCACCCAGCCCTGCGGTCCCCTGTTGTCACCCCAGGCCACTCCAGTGCTCATCGGCCAGGGGGCGAAGGTGGTAGAGTCGGGCACTGGCGGCCAAAGCAGAGCCCGAACGGGCCGCTGCATGTCGGGCCGCTGTCTCTCCTGCGTCCTCCGTGGCTCCCGCTGACCGGGGCGCAGCTGGGCTCGCGCTGCCGAGTCGCCGGCCGGGAGGAGCTTGTGCTGGGGCCAGAGGGACAGAGGACGGGGACGACTCGCTGGGAACTGGGGCCGGCTCCCGGGGAGGCCACCACCCCCCAGTGAGGGGCGCTTCGCGGACTTTCCGTCTCTCGGCGCTGTGGGCGACGGGAGCCCTCGTCGGGGCGACTCCCGCGTGGCCCGCAGCGCTCCCGCGCGCAGCCGTTCCTGCGGCTCCGGTTGCAGGCGGCCCTGGGCGGCGGGTGCCGAGCAGCCCGCGATCTTTCTCAGACTGGCCCGTCAGGGCGCCGCGCCGGGCGCCGGGCCGCACCCCCCGCGGGCTTCGGCGGCCTTGGCTCCGGACAGCCGGCTCGAGGCCCCCGCGTGACCGCGAGGCTTCCGCTCGTTGGGACTGTGCGGCTGTTCCACCACACGGCTGAGTATGGAAGTGGCGTTATTTTCCGGCCGCTCTCGCAGTCACGCTGCCGTCCCGGGAGGACGGGCGCTCGCGTCCCGCGGCTTTGCTGCCCGGGGCACAAAGGCGCCCGCAGCGGGGCCCAGAGCGGCGGCGCAGCGGCCCCGGCAGCCGCGGACTCTGCCCCCGCGCGGGCGCGTCTGCGCACCTCAGGCGCGTCCTCCTGGCCTCGCCTTCCCCGGCGCTTCCTGCCGAAGGCGGGGGTCGCCGCCCCCCACGGCCTGCCAAGCCCGCGGCGTCCGCCCGAGACGGTGCGGAGAGGACGCTCGCTCAGGGGCGGGGCCCGCAGCGAAGCCGGGCGCTGCCGAGAGCGGGCGCTGCCCAGAGCGGGCGCACAGCCGGCCGGGCCCGTCCGCCCCTCGCGCGGGCGAGCACGCGGTGCGACGGCTCCTGCCGCGGCTGTGAGGAAGGTGCCCGGGAGCGAGAGCCGGGGCTTCCCCGCCCCCGCGCCAGCCAGTCGCCGAGACCCCGTGTTTCTGCCTCGCAAAGGCTTCCCAGACCCGCTTCGCTTTATTCAAGGTGTCTCTGCAGCCCTCTTACGTCACTCTCCTGCTTTAGTCCCTCAAGGACTTCCCACGGGAAGGTGGGCAAAAAATCCAATGGCCTGCGGATCCCTCATCCCCGTCTCTCTGTCCTCTCTCAGCTCTGACTTCTTTCCTCTTCCTTTGAGGCTTTGCACATGCTGTTCCCTTCCAGCCTGGAGGGAACCGCACGCCCCTGCCCCCACGACTGACTCACACACCCGGTGGACTTCTCCCTTCTCCTCCCTTCCCCTCCCTCGCAGGGCGTCCCCACCCTCCAGGCCAGGGTGGCTCTCAGAGCGTGTCTCCTCTCCTGGGGAGGCTTGTGAGTTCTTGACTGAGGTCCTTGTCTCCTCAGGGAAGGGCCCTGACAAAGCAGAAAGCAAAGTCACTGGTCTTTGTGTCCTAAATCCCAGGCCCTGAGGGGAACGGAGAGGAGAGGGCGTTAAAAAACGGGAGATCAGTCTGGGCGCGGTGGCTCACGCCTGTAATCCTAGCTCTGGGAGGCCGAGGCGGGCAGATTGTTTGAGCTCAGGAGTTCGAGACCAGCCTGAGCAAGAGGTGACCCCGTCTCTACTAAAATTAGAAAGAAATTAATCGGACAACTAAAAATATATAGAAAAAACTAGCCGGGCATGGTGGCGCATGCCTGTAGTCCCAGCTACTCGGGAGGCTGAGGCAGGAGGATCGCTTGAGCCCAGGAGTTTGAGGTTTCTATGAGCTAGGCTGATGCCACGGCACTCACTCTAGCCCGGGCAACACAGTGAGACTCTGTCTCAAAAAAAAAAAAAAGAACTGGGATGGGGATCCAGGCAGCTCGGTGTCTGCAAAGCGCAGCTTTCCCTGGGCTGTGGAGGCTGCTAGCACTGGCCGGGCCCTCTCGCTGATGCAATGTGCGCACTCTGGGTGGGACCGGCCAGCCACTGCCACGGCTGCCCTGCCTGCCCCGCCCCGGGGAGTGGTACAGAACAGTATGTCTCCCTCCGGGTTCAGCCTGGCCCAGAGCCCAGGGTCCAGGTACAAGGGTGGAGGGTCAGGGGGGCGGGGGACAGTGAACCCCGGTGCAAGCCCTGGCTCTGCTCCTGGCATGCTGTGTGGCCTTGGGCAGGCCCCTTCCCCTCAGAGGGCCTGGTTTTCAGGAGATTTCTAAGGCCCCTGTGAGCTTGGAGAGGTGTCCCCCTCTCACAGTTTTGGAGAAAGACAGTGGGGTTGTATGTCCCCAGCATTTCATGGCCCCTGATCTCTGGCTTCTGCCAAGAAACTGAAAGTGTGGGTTCTGGCTCTACTCCTTCCTTCCCTCCTTCCTTCCTTCTTTAGGTTTTCCTAAGGGCCCGTTCTGCTGCAGGCAATGCCTGTTCTCGAGGCTTCAGGGTCTAGGTGAGAAGTTTTCAAAAGCCCCCAAATACCCCAAATCAGTCAGGTGACAGCAAGTGCCCAGAAGTGCTCAGACACAGGGTGTGACAGCTCTGAGGAGGCCAACAGGGGCTGCCAGAGAGCAGTGTGTGGCGCTTGGGAGAGGCAGGGGGCATTGCAGGAGGGGCCTGCGTGGGCCAAGGCCGAGGCGGCCGTGCTGGGAAGGGCAGGGCTCAGAGGCCTGGACGGCACCCGAGACCACCCTCGACGTTCGCTGCTGTGCACTGGCCCCTGCCTGGACCTCGGGCCACCCCTGCCGCGGCGCTCCCTCGGGCTGGGTGTCCTCCCGCCCCAGCCCGCCCGTTGCCTCTGGCGGGCAGTAGCTGCAGGTGAGCAGCTGACGGCAGCTCCTTCCAGCTCCTTCCGAGGCCCCTTTCTGGGGACAAGCCCACGGCCGCCCGGGCTGTCAACAATGCGTCTCTCACTCGCCACTCCCGCTTTTGGTTTCCATTCCAGGCTCACTCAGGAGCTGTGATTTTCCTACGGCTGAGTCACCAGGGAAGGGCTATAAAGCAGGGTGATTAAAGTGCTTCAGTTCCCGGGATTTCCCATCTCAGTTTACAGGAATTTAGAGCAAAGCCGCAGGAGTGCATGTGGTGAGAGAGGCCAGAGCCTCTGCGGGCCCTA
>NW_012151663.1:1713688-1714598 GCF_000956105.1 Propithecus coquereli
TGTAATCCCAACACTCTGGGAGGCCAAGGCGGGAGGATCGCTTGAGGCCAGGAGTTCGAGACCAGCCTGAGCAAGAGCAAGACCCCGTCTCTACTAAAAAATAAAAAAATTAAAAGAAAAATAGGAGATATTTAAAAAAAGGTAGACTGGCCCTCTCCCACTCCTCTGGAGGCTTGTATATTCCCAACATGGACACAGACGTATCTTCTTTCCTACATGCTGTTGCGGAACCTTTCCATCAGGAGGTAGATATTTGCTCATCCCATTGCAACTGCGGAGGCTTTTGAGGCTGCCTAAGTAGGCAGAATGCTGTGCACGTGTCACTGTGGCTCCCCGGGCCAGGTCTCTCTCTCTCAATACTTAACCTTAAGAGCCAGCTGCCATGCTGTGGGGAAGCCCAGACCACGCGGGGAGGTCACGTACACATGTGTTAAGGTTTCAGCCAACAGCCAACATCAAACACCAAACACATGAGTGAATGAATCTTCAGGTGATCCTGCCCCAGCCTTCCAGCCACCCCAGCAGAGGCCTGGTAGAGCCTCACCAAGCTCTGCCTGAATTGCAGCTTCATGAGCACAATAAATGTCATTTACGTCCCTAAGTTTTGGGATATTTTCTTATGTAACCATAACAACTGAACTCCCTTCCTTGACTTGAAAAATGCTTTTCCTGGGCCAGGCGCAGTGGCTCACGCCTGTAATCCTAGCACTCTGGGAGGCCGAGGTGCGTGGATCGCTAGAGGTCAGGAGTTGGAGACCAGCCTAAGCAAGAGCGAGACCCCATCTCTACTAAAAAGAAAAATAGAAAGAAATGATTTGGACAACTAAAAACATATAGAAAAAATTAGCCGGGCATGGTGGCGCATGCCTGTAGTCCCAGCTACTCGGGAGGCTGAGGCAGGAGGATCGCT
>NW_012151663.1:1715958-1736890 GCF_000956105.1 Propithecus coquereli
GATGCACGGCTCTTTAAGAAATCTCCTTCATAGGGACAGGAGGGTGTGGAGAATGTTCTTCTCTCTTTCTCCTTTTCTGACTGAATGCAGACAAAATGGCTGCAGCTGAAGCAGCCACCTTGAACCATGAGGCAATGTAGAAGGTGATGATACTGACTGCTTAGTTCCAGGGGCTCAAAGGAGAAACCTGGTTCGGAGATAAATATTTGAGAGCTGTCAAGCTGTAGTTGGTTCTTGGTGTCTTAGCAGGAACTTTATGGCCTGGAGAGAAAATGTAGAATGAGAAAAGAAGATGACTTAAGGCTGGGCCTTGAGAAAAACCAACATTGACAGAAGATGAGCTGGCAATGGAGATTGCAGGCGAGGGATCCAGCCTCCAGCAGCCGTACTACAGCAGGTCCGGAGGCTCCCTCTGCAGCTCCCTTATCTGCAGCCATCAAGATTCTTAGGGGTTTACTCAGCTCCAAATGGCTAAGTCCTGAGTCTGTGTGCCAGGGTAAGAGAGAGCTGGAGCCTTTATAGCCCAGACCTGTCCACAGATCTCAGGCCACAGGTCACTACTGTAGCCTGGTTCCGCACAGTCTTCTCCCTGAATATCTCAAACGATTTACGCGGACTGATCCACCACCTCCCCCAGCTCAAAATGAAGGATGCCTGGCTGTCTTGCATTCGAGTGGCTAACTGCTCTCCAGAAGTGACCTTCTGCCCAAGAACGAAGGTCAGTTGCCCTCCATTTCAGGAAAGAAGGAAAGAAAACAGCAAGAAGGGAAGGAAGGAAGGGAATAAAAGAGGAAAGAAGGAAAGAGGAAAAAAAATACAGACACAGACTGTCGTGCTGTACCTGGAAGGTGTGGCCAGGCGGGCGGGAGGAAATCTGGAAGACCGCAGCCACCCAGAGGCCGAGCTGCGGACAGGGGCAAGGAAGACAGGCTGGGAGGTCCGTCCTCACAGAGAGGTGCTTCGGGGCCGGACCACGCTGGAGTGGGCGAGGAGGGCGGCCCGGTGAGAAAGCTGGCTCAGGGCTGCCTTCGAGGTGCTGTGGGGTGGTGCAGACACCAGGGCTTCCAAGTCAGGCTGGAGGCTGGTCCGAGGCTGCCCCCGGCATCGCCGCCGCATGGAAACGAGTTAACGCTTCCAGGCCCGGAGTCGGTATTGAGGAGGTGGCGGTTTCACTTCTCCCCTGTTTTCTGCTGAGGGTGCTGGTGGGCAGTTCCGCTCTGGGAGCCTTGGTTATTGTATCAGAAGCAGCTCCGCGTGTGTGTCCCTTCCTCTGGCAGGTTGGCCCAGCAACGTCCTCATGTCTACGGCAATTGAACAAGCCCAGACTCACCAGCACTTTCGAGCCTTGTTTGCGTCCCACTTGCTAACACCCCACTGGCCAACGCGCATCCCAGGGCCGAGCCTGCGTAGAGTGAGAAGGCATCGCAACGTCGCCCGGCAAAGTGCGGGGATCCAGGCAGGGACAAAGAACTGGGACCATTGTCTTGTGTGTCACAGCAGGCTACTCGGGGCCAGGAACACAACTAAAAGCTCGGTGAAATATTAGAACTTCCCGTGAGTCCCACCCTCCCCCCAGCTTCCCAAAACACGTGATGACTGACAATGAGGACTCCCAGCTGAAGTGCTAGGGAACGGGTGGCCTGATTTGCTGGGGAAGAAGAGTGTCAGTCAAGACTGAGTTTAGCTGCCAGGACAGAAAACCCCAAATAACAGTGTGTGACATGAGGCAGACACTTACTTCTTTCTCGTGCGGACAGAGTCCAGAGGGAAGCAGCTTAGGACTGGCATGGCAGGTCCACAGTCACTGGGGACACAGGCCCTCCTACCCAGTCGGTCTACTTTCTTAACATGGAGCTTCACCTCGTGGTCCAAGAAGGCTGTTTGAGCTCCAGGCATCACATCTACATCCCAAAAACAGGAAGAAAGAAGGGCTGAAAAAGGGGATACTCCCTCCTTTTAAGAACAGTCCCCAGGGGTTGTACATACATCTTCTGACAATACCCTGTTGTAAGCACCGTGCCCATGCTCCCTTTCTTACACAGCAGTGGCGTTTTTCACTGGTTGTGTAGCAGCTCAGCTGAAGATTGCACTTCCCAGCCTTGCTGCAGCTAGATGTGGTTATGTGACTAAGTTCCGGCCACCAGCCAATAGAATGTGAATAGAAATATTTACAGCTCCTAGTCGTGACCTTAAAGGGAAGAAGTATGATCTTCCTTTGGCTTCCTTCCCCTGGCTGGAATGCAGGTGCAATGGCAGAAGCTGGAGCAGCCATCCTACGCGAGGAGACGAAGGTCTTACACTGAGAATATACAAGAGCAACAAGATACAAGGGCCACGGACCCTTATAGCACATGAGAAATACACACAGTTCGCCATTATTGAGGCCACTGCTATTTTGGGCCTCTGTGTTTCCGTAGCCAAACCAACATCCCACCCAATACATAACAGTCAGTGCTCATCACAAGGTGGCATTGCCTCCAGGCAGCCTGTCAAATGTCTTTATTCTGGGCAGCAGTGTGCCCGGCCGATGACTGGAGAACACCGACGAGGAAGTGCAGACACCGGAGGGAAGCCCCCAGTCCCAGCCGCCGAAGGCAGTGTCTGGTCTGCCCACTGGGCGCCGGGCACCGTGCTGGCCGCTCTGCCTCCGTGTCCTCTTGGAATGCACACAGCCAGGCTGAGGACGGGTTTTAGAATCCCAATTTTAGAAATGGGGAGACTGAGGCCCAAGACTTTAAGGGACCTGACCGAGGCCACGAGCTCCCAGTAGGACTGGATTTCGGACGGAGGTCTGTCTAGGCGCCCCTCCTAAAGCAACGGTGCCCGCAGTGTGCCTGCTGGACCAGCGGCAGCAGCAGGAGAACTCGTCAGAGAAGGAAGTCGTCTTAGACGGCGGACGCTCTGCGGGTGGGGCCGGCAGTCTGTGTTTGGACAAGCCTCCAGGTGGCGCTGTGCACACCCAGTTGGGGCCGCGCGCCAAGCCAAACCCGAAAATGGTACACGTTTGCCCTCACTGCCTCTCTCCCCAGACAAATCCTGCCATGAAGAAAGAGACTGGATCCCGACCAGATCCTAACCTCGGTTCACCTGCCGACCCCGCCCCTGGGTTTGGCCTAACCAGTGCAGTTGGTCTCCCCGGGTGGGGACAGCCGCCGCCCTGCTGGGTCCCTCCCTTCTCCCGAGGACACTCCCACAGGGGTGGGCAGAGCGGAGGGCAGCTGGGGCCTCAGGCTGCAGCCGAGGCCTGGGGTCAAGAGCGGGGCTCACACTACCTTGGGATGAAGCCTTTGGGGCAGCTGACATTTCCCGTTGAATGCATGAAGCGCCCACATTCGTTCTCTCTCTGTCCCTCCCTCCCCTCACCCCCAGTCCCTGGGCACTATTGCCCAAGGCGTAGTTTGTCTGGGGGGTGACAGGAGCCTATGGCATAGGCTGGGGTGGGATGGGGAGTTTGGTCATTTCCGGTTCCTTCCGTGGGCAGGAGGTGCTGCTGCTGATGACAACAGCTATCGTGTCTGTCTATGTCTGAGCCGGTCTATTTTCTGAGCTCTTTGCATGTCTGGTCCTCACAACGCTGGGTGGGAGGTGCTACTATCATCCCTATGTTAGAGGTGGAGAAATTGAGGCACAGAGAACTTAAGCAACTTGCCCACGTCACACAGCGAGTGAGGGGTGAAGCAGAGCTCTGAACCCAGACAGTGTGGCTCCAGGCCATGCTCTTAGCTGCTCAGTTATTCAGCCTCTAAATCATAGTATAATAAATACAGGTATGGGTCTTTTAATAGTCCAGGCACTGTCGTGTTTTACGTGTTTTAAAAAAGGGGTGTTCTTACCATTGCAACAAGTTGGGTGTTTGTTTCCAGCAGACCCTTGGCACTGGCGGATTGGACATTTGTGGCTTCGGTCCCTTTCCAGTGACTCGTGTGGTGCGTATGCGTGCACGCGTCTCCCCGGGGAAGCGGGAGAGGCGAGGCCGGGGGCTGCTGCTGTCCCTGTGGTGTCATGTTCTAAAACGAGCCCGCACATCACACTTGCAGTTCCTGGGGAAAAAAATGAAACAAGCCCCACTCCCAGTCAAAACAACGGCATTTGTGCAGCTCTGGTAATATCCGCTGGAACCCTCCTCCCTCCTGGCTTGGGGACAGCGCCTTGCCCTCAGCTGGCTCTTGCTCCCAGGGCCCCCGCAGGCTGCTTCCCACGGAGCTCAAGTTCTCGGGCTCTCAGTGGCCTCCTGGTGGCTCAGGGCTCCCTCCGCTGGGAAGCCTTCCCGATGGCTCTGGCCTCCACTTCGGGCAGGACTCGGGACTTGGGAACCCGATGCCGCCGCGTCTTCACTGTTCTTTACCTCGGTGATGCGGAGTCCGGCTTCTCCTCCCACGCCTGCGGTGGAGCCGTCTAGGTCGATTCTCCTCCTCCCTCGGGTTCGGTTCTTCCCCCGCGTTCTCCCCTCCTTTCCATTCTTTCCCCTTCCTCTTCTTTGGTGCTCCTTTCTGCTTCTGCTCATTCCTGCTTCTCCACCTCAGTGTCCAAGGTTCTTCCGCTTGGTCTGCTTGGTCTCCCTCCTCTTCACCTGTCCGCCAGTGACCGGCTCAGGTCCTCGTGCCGCGATCCAGCCTTTCCTGATGCCTCCGGGCTGACTGCTTCCCCTCCCCTCTGTCTACAGCTCTCTAGCATCGAGTCAGCCCCGCGAGCTGAAGCTTTTGATCACTCTCAACTTATTTGGCATTCATTTAAATGTTCTTTTGTGAGGCATTTAAACATTTATTGTGCACCCACTATGCATAAGGCCTGCCTCCTCCTTTGCCTGGAAAACTCCTACGCAGCCTTCAAAGCTCACCCGGACATTCCCGCCCCCTGCCTTGGCCCCCCTCTCCCACAGCGGCCAGCTGCGCCCCCTGCCCCAGACCTCTGTGCGTCCCAAGAATGGTCAGCACGTCGGTGGCCGATGCTGGCCGTGTCTGCTCTGCACTCGCACCCACGTACTCTGCGGGCTTGCAACCTCACGTGCTGGGGAGCGGACACCGCCCTACTCCGGGGGACAGCCTCGAGCAGTGAGAATGGGATTTGGGGATCATATACCCCGGCTACCTTGCCGCTCAGAGGGCACCGCTCTGGCGGCCTGCTCTGTGCAGCTCGCGCAGGTCTCCAGCGGGATGGAGCCCAGCTGCCCGCAGCGGTTACCTGCCCCTTAATGTGTCTTTTCTTTCTGTGTTTTACTTTTTGGAATCACTTCCCAAATAAACCACTTGCAGCCAAATCCTGTCCCAGAATCTGCCTCCGGGGAACTCAGCCAGAGAAGACAAAGCATATAGACCTTCGCTCAGTGCCAGACGCTTTCGCAGTTCTCGATTTGCACGAACTCATTTCATCCGCACAACAGCCTTCCGTGTGAGGCGCACACGGCTGTTAGCATTTCCACGTTGACATTTGAGGAAATCGACACAAAGGGAGGCTGCGTGGGGTGGACAAACTGTCCCACTTTTCCCGGGACTAAAGAGCTTCTTGGATGGTCTGAGGAAAACCAGGATGAGTTGGTCACCCCAAGGTGAAGTGACTTGCCCAAGGTCTCACAGGAGTGAGTGACAAGCCTGAGACGGCACCGGGGCAGGGACCAAGCTCTGGGCCACCAGCACATCACACACGACACTGCCTTACGGGGCCGTTTATTATATATTTATTATACTTTAGAGACAGTCTTGCTATGTCACCCAGGCTGCAGTGCAGTGGCACGATTGTCGCTCGCGGTAGCCTGGAACTCCTGAGCTAAAACTATCTTCCTGGCTCAGCCTCCCGAGTAGCTAGGACTACAGGCGTGCACCACCACACCTCACTAATTTTTAATAATTTTTTGTAGGGACAGAGTCTCACTATGTTGCCCAGGCTGGTCTTGAACCCCTGGGCTCAAGCAGTGCTCCCACCTTGGCCTCTCAAAGTGCTGGCATTACAAGTATGAGGCCGACTATGGGGACGTTTGTATGAATCTGCTTCCCTACTAGGTGGCTGGCACTGTGCTGGGTACATTTGTGTCTCTGAGCTTTGCGCTGAGCTGTCTGTGCTTGAGTTAGCTACTGGGGATAACAAGGTACAACACGGGTCCTGCGTGTAGGGAGCACCTGGTCAGGTGGGGGAGACATCGTTTCTGATGCCATGGAGCTCCCAGTCTGATGGAGGAGCTCCGTGCTGGGGACAGGGCCTGTCCCTTCCTGCCTGACTTCTCTGCAAGGTCAAGGACACGCTGCTTTGCCCACAGGCCAGGGCGATGGGGTCTGCCTGGCACCCTGTCTGGGTCTCCACCCTCTTGCCATTACCCAGAGCAAGAGCTGGAGCCATTCCCTGGTCAGGGCGGCTGGATCGAGTCCTCTGTGGGTTTAATTCAGTGCTTTGAGCCGCGGTCCCCCAGCCATGTTGCAAAGAGGTGGTGGGAGATTGATGCGCTGCGAGTTTGGCTCAGCGGGGTTCTTGCCAGGAACAAACGGCACTTTCCAAGGGTCCACTGAAGAGCATGTGATGTAACGTGTGTAGAGTGCGGGCAGGTCAGCGTGTGTAGGATGGTGCAGCTCCCAGGGATTAGCGACAGTGAGGACTCATTGCCACCTGGGGCTAAAGGGGCAAGGGAGGTGCTGTCACTAGCACCCAGCCGGTGCCGCTGCCCTGGGAGCGCAGCCACTGCGAAGACCAGGGCCTGCGGGGAGAACTCTCCTCCTGCCCGCCGCCACGTTCCCTCTCAGGCCTGATCGAACTGGAGCCACAGACCGAAGGCGCCTGGTGACGCAGTCCACGCAGGTCAGCTCCTGTCTCCCCCTCACTCCCCCACGGGTTTCAGGGTTCAGAGAAAGTCGGAGAGTGGATGGAGACGGGGGGGGGGCCAAGCTAGAGTAACGCGAGAGAATGGTGCCGAAGTCCCACCCCCACCCAGCCCTCTGGCCCCACCCCCAGGCCAATGACCTGACCCTTAGACGCCGTGGCCAGTGGGCTGCTGGGGAGCCGCCAAGACACACACCAACCCTCCCTCTCATTTCACAGTCTGTCTTCTCGCCTCCCAGAGCTCTGCAAAATGTGTTCCCTCCACCCCGCCTCATATCCTGCCCCTCTCGAGTCCATTGGAGGCTAGAGGGCAGGCAAGTCCAGGAGGACTTCCTGGAGGAAGGGGTGCAGACCGGCTTCGTGAGCTGCCTGATGAAAGGCGCTCAAGGGGGGAGCTTGAGCCCAGGAAGATTAAAGGAGGGGAGCAGATATTTTTGAGCCCTATTTTGTCCCAGCCCAACATGGATGGGTGCTGTCTCATTTGTTACCCAGCCCCCTCGTCCTCCCCCACACTCATCAATACAATCTCAAGGTCGGTCCGAGATTTCCATTTCATGGATGGAGAGACTGAGACTCCTGTCTTCTCAAATGTCGCTCAGCAAACGATAAATTAGGATATAGACACACATCTGCCTGAGTCCAGGGAGGAATAAATGAGATGAAAGTTGATCTAAGATGTGGAAAGGTTGGAGCGTAGGCATTTTGAACAGGGCCCTACCCCACGGCCAGGCAGAGGGCAGGGGGCTCTGTCAGTGGCTGTGGACGGTGGGTCTGGAGGGATTTGCTTTCACAACTGGACAACGTGCTGGTGGGGTGGGCGAGCAGGCCACTGCCCGGGCGGCATCAGCTCTGGCTGCTCTTCCTGCCACCAGGCCTCCGGCTGGTGTGGGGTCCCCGATGGGTTGGGAGAGGTTTTGTGTTTGGGGCAGGGCGGAGACTGGAAATCTTGCGCAAAGACCCTACGGATGGGCTGAGGAGGCCTTGGGGGATGACGGTGGCTTCTCCTAGGCCCCAAGGGACAATTCTGGAGATGGTCTTGGCTAGCAAAGGGCAAACGAGGGGCAGGGGATACAGGGTCCAGCACTGTCTGCTGAGGGAGGGGAGGGAGCCTCAGTGTAGCTGTAGACCTGGGACAGCGGTGTGTGTGGGGGGTTGGGGGTGGGCAGTGGGGGGCGGCCCAGGGACAGCAGTGTGTGGGTGGGTGGGGGGTGGGCAGTGGGTGGGGGCCCAGGGACAGCAGTGTGTGTGGGGGGTGGGGAGTGGGCAGTGGGTGGAGGCCCAGGGACAGCAGTGTGTGTGTGTGGGTGGGGGGTGGGCAGTGGGGTGGGGGCCCAGGGACAGCAGCGAGTGACACCCGCGCTGTGTGTGGTTTGCGGAGGGCGGAGCAGGGCGGTCATGGGCCCCGCTTCAGGGCAGCACAGCGTGGGCCTGGAGCCCAGGGGTGCGGGCCGGGTGAGGTGAAGGCCCGGGGAACTGGGGATGGTGGACTCTCAGCATGGCTGTTGTCTCTGCCTGATGAGTCCTCTGGCTTCCTCTGAGTCAAGGTCCTTTCTGGGCTGGCTGCTGGCACTGGCGGCAGCCCTCCCTCAGCCGTGCCTGTGGCTCTGCGGAGGCCGTGAGGGCCGGGCTGAGGGCCTGGGCGGTTGTATGCAGGGGTCCTCCTGTGGGGCTGTCTGCAGGTCCCGTGAGTGACAGAGAGAGAGGGAGGAGAGAGTGTGTGTGAGTGTGTGTGAGACAGAAAGAACCTCCTTGCTTGAAACCCTTCAGACAGCCCGGGGGACTGAGGCGGGTGGGGCTGGGAACTGCCTTCTCTGAAACTGCTTAATTAGAACAACCAGTCGGAGGCTGAGGGAGGAGAAGCAGGAAGAGTCAGGCTCCCTGCAGACAGCCCCTTGTTTTGCAGGTGAGGAAACTGCCGGGCAGAAAGGGAGTGGCCGGCCAAGATCATGGCCAAGATCACGCAGGGCTTAAAGGAAGAGACTCCCTGCCTCCCCCCAACAGGGAGGGCCGGCCGCAGCCCTCCGGTGACCCGCAGGAACGGGGTGGCTGCCTTTGCTCTTAGCATTCACTGAAGATCTCATTTTCCCCATCATAAACGGCATGAAAATAGTAGTTCTCTTCTTGCAGAGTGGATGGGAGCCGTAGTGACTGAGCACAAGTGAGGAGTTTCGAACAGTGTCTGGCATGTAATAAGCACCCAATAACCGTTAAGAAATAACAATAACTAATAAGAGTGACGACGACGATAAAAGGTACTGCTGTCACACCGGGAACCCCCGTGAGGCTGAATCTCATCTGGCCTCAGCCACCCTGGAGCCACAGCAGGGCAGCCGTCGGGAGGGCGGGCAGAGGCAGCCACCAGTGTCAGAGGGCTGCCTGCCCTGCATGGTGGCCGCGGACCGTCCCTTGGCCCTGCATTTGCATGCTCGGCCTGCTCTTCCTGTCTCTGTCTCGAGGTTCCCTGAGTCACGCGTGTCCAGTCCCCTCATCCTGGCCATCAGTGCGATGGTGTCAGCCTGGGAGCCCCCCAAGGGCAGGGCTCAGTCCTGCGTCACCGCTTGCTCAGCCCAGCCGGCTGGCGGGCCCCGGGAGGGGTCAGCGGAGGTGCTGGCTGCCACGTACCCACCCCTGCGGAGCCTCTGCGTCCCGTCCCTGTCCGCTGGGCCAGGCTGTGGAACGCTGACCGCTGGAACGCGCTTGGCGCTTCCTTGGGCCGATGCAGCCATTCTCAGTTCTCAGTGCGGTCACTCGTTGCCTCCTGGGAGATCTGAGCTCCTCTTGTCTCCGCTTCACAGAGGAGAAAACTGATCCAAGATTTGCCCAGGGTCACAGGGCTGGCCAGCGGTGCGACCAGGATTTCAACACCGGTGGGCTGGCTCCAAACACAGCACCCTCCAGGGCCGCACTCTGAGGACGCCCGTTCCCTCCTCAAGGCCGTTGGTGGCCGGGCTGAGGTTGGGGGGAGTAACGAATGATTAGGGTCCTTACCCAGAGACCCCGAGACGGCTTTCTCCGCCTTCCCCTGTCGCGTCATCCTCACTCCTGCCTTCCCTCGCTCTCGCTCACGTGCAAGCCTCACTGTCCATGCTGGCCTGTGGTCTCCCAGCTGAGGTCTGACACTCTGTTCTTGTGCCTTTCTCAGATCCAGAACTTCCAGGTGGCCCCCAGCCTGGCTTCTCTTGACCCCACCCCCACCCCATTCACCCACAGCCCCACCCCATGCTCTGGATTTGGACTTCAGAGTTCCAGCGACTCTCCTCATTGGCTGTGGAGCAGACCTCTGGGAGGAACTGGCCAATCAGAAGCCTTCCTCTGGGCTCCCGGCACCCCAGGTTGGTGCCCTCTGGGGCAAGCATTTCCTAGCATGAGGGTAGGGAGGGGTGGGCACGGAGAGGTGAAGGGCTTGACGGGGAGGGACACGCTGAGTCCAGGGGGCCAGGCATGAGGAGAAGGGGCCTGGGGCGAGATAGAGTTGGGATCACAGTGGCCAACCCAGCACGCTGGCCTGTCCCTTGCTCCCAGTTTTGAATTGCTGAGTCCTCTTTCTGGAGTGTGGTAAGTACACAGGATGCCACATCCAGGCTTCTAGCAATCTCCTCACCTCCGTTTCCCTCTGCCCAGGCTGGGGGCCTCGGGAAGTGAGCGTGGACCCTGTGTTTACTCCCTGGTGTTGCTCCTGGGTTTGGCCTTGGTCCACTTAGGCCGGATGGTGCAAGCCGGATGGTGTAGCAGCCTCGCAGCTTCACTGGCCAAAAGGCTGCCCCTGAGCCAGTTCCAGGAGGGCTCCAAGGCTGACGGGTTTGTCCTCAGGGAAGGGCCACATGGAGCTCCCTGCGTCCCTGTGATGCCACCCCTAGGATGGAGGGAAGAGAGTCACGGGAGCCCACTGAGAGCAAGAACCCAGCTGCCCCAGGTGACCCTCGGGTGCTGGCTGGTACAGCCTGGGGCTCCCGGCTGGGCTGTAGGACCTGGGTGTGTAGGTGTGTGTGGTTGGGACCGATACGTTATGTGCTGCCTTAGTAGCAGCCCTGAGTGAGAGACAGAAACGCTCAAGGTGAGACTCTCTGCAAACAGAAGTGGCCTCCTCAAACCCACCTGGCTCTGCAAACTGGCTGGAGCCTTCAAACGTGGGGGGGCAGGGCGAGGCAGGAGGAGCCCACTGGCCTGTCCTAGGCTTTTCTGTGGTGTGAATGAGCAAGGGGTCAGCAGCTGAACTGGGACCAGCCACCTGCTGGTTGTAGCAGTCCCGAGCGTTATCAGTAAATCTTGAGTGAGTTTATCTGGAGGGTCTCTGAAGGTATGGGGGGCCAGCAGTCCAGTCCTCAATCCATTCTCACTGGACAAACTCACTTGGGGAAGGGGTGGTTTCCTTCTGTAGGCTCCAGTCTCAGAAGCTCTCTTTGTCTCTGGGTGTGTATGTCAATCAGAATTAAGTTTGGTTATAAGCGACAGAAAAATCCAAATGATAGTGTCTTAAATGAGATGTTTATTTCTCTCTCACATAAGTGAAATCTGCTGGTATTCAGTCCAGGTTTGTTATGATGGCTCTGCAGTCATCAGGGATCTAGGCTCTTTCTACTTATTATGCCACTAGTTGCAAACATGGCCCCTACTTCATGGCACAATACGGCTGCCAGAGCTCCAGCCACCATATCAGCATTGCAGCCAGCTAGAGTAGGGAAGTGGGAAAAAGGGGAATGGCTTGCCCCATCTGAAAGTCACATTCCATGTCACACAGGATACTTCTCTGTATATCTTACTGGGCAGAATTTAATCATATAGCTGCACCTAGCCTCAAGGCAGGAGAAAATGTAGTCTTTAGTCTGGGTAGTCATGTGCCAAGCTTAAGATGAGAGGTCTTGTTACTGAGGCGGAAGATCGAGCAAATACTGGAGTAAACTAGCTGTCCTTGCCACAGTGTGCAACCTGAGCAGAGGGTTCTAGATGCTGTATGATTCCGATAGACCCCTCTAGACAGCAGCCTTGCTGTGGGGAGTGGGACTCCGGCTCCCCATCTGGGCCTTGCTGCCAGCTTCGGGACTTGAAGTCCTCCTTGGAGCTGTGGCGATAGCAGGAACACGCTCCTCCTGGCATCTCCAGCAGGGAGAGGATCAGTTTGATGATCAAGGCCAGCCACGCCATCCCAAAGAGAATCCACAGGGACACCGTGTTCTTGTACCACAGCGGGTACCACCGAGAGGGGTTCATCCCTGGGGAAGAGCCGAGGTCAGAGGATGGAGGCCTGGCAAAGTCAGGACCACATTCCCCAAACAGAAGCGGCAGCATGGCTGAGTCACATGAGCAAGCTGAGGGGCCAGCGGGACAGAACATGGGAAACACACACTGATCTGATTCCGAGTCTCACGGTCACCTCCCTAGGAGTCCAGGAAGCCTCCCTGGATTGGTGCTTGGGCTTGGAAGCTGTATTTCCTCTTTGTCTTTCTGAGGGATTCTGTTTATGCGCTGTCCCAGTGGTTCTCAAAGTGTGGTCCCTGGACCAGCAGCATCAGCGTCATCCAAGAGCTTGTCAGAGATGCACATGATGGGGTCCCCACTGCAGACCTCTGACTCAGAGACTCTGGGGCGGGCCCAGCAGTCCGTGCTCGAACACGCCTCCAGGAGACTCTGACGCCTGCTCTATCATTTGTCTGTCTCTGTGTTTGGTTTTCTCACGTCTGCCAGGAGGCAGCGTGCTGGAGCCAGGGGGTTTAGGAAGAACGGGTGAAACCGCTGGGGTACGAGTCCTGCCTCAGTTCTCAGGAGCACGTGATTGCTATCTGTCTGAACACCCCTCTCCTGTGAAATTCCTGCAGGGGAACATAATTGCTCCCGGGGTTTTTAGGATGAAGTTCCAAAGCCTTACCTCTGCAGCACGCCTCTCCCTCTGACTGCCCTGCCGCTCTTTCCCCGTGCATATCTGTCATCCTTCCTGCCACAGGCCCTTTGTGATTGCTGTCCCCTCAGCTCTGAATGCTGTTCACTTCCAATTCCTGTTGGCCCGGTTACCTCCCCTCGTCCCGCAGGTGACTCCCTCAGCTGTCAGGTGGAGACGGTAAGGGCCCTCCTCCCGCGACTGCCGGGGGACCACACGGGCTGATGCAGCTACGGTGCCAGGGCTGACAGCGCCCAGACCCGTGGTCGGTTGGTTGTTTTACTCCCATCAAATCCCGCAGCGCGGTGCAGTCCGTACTGGGTAACAATGGCTGGGAAGGGCAGACGGGGTCGCTGTGTCTTGGATAACACTTGCCATGGCACGCTCTGTCTGTAACTTACTTCCCTCCCTGGGGGTCTGTCTTGCCTCCCTCGTCAGACTGGGGTCATTCAGAGGGTGGAGATCTGCCCTCCCGTTTCCTCCACCTGTGCCTCAGCGCCCTGCCCCGCCTGTCTGCTGCTCGCCCTGTCCCGCTGGCCCCCAGACAGCCTCTCTGTCCAGGCCCCACAGGACGGCCCCTCTCTTGGACCCCCGCTGGGGGTGAGGCTGCAGCCCATTGCTGAGTGCTGCTGTGGCGGGAGCTGGGATTGGATCAGGCCGATTGGGTTACGGGGCCACAATTCCGCTGGCGGCCGCAAACCAGATCAGTGGCGAGCCAGCTCCCTGGCCCTGCCACCCGCCGGCTGGGCTTGCTCCTGGTCACGGAGGGGAGCCCCCTTTATTTCATTTTTTAGCTGAAATCACAAGTGGCAGGAGACCCGGCAGCTGGCAAGGCGGACTGAGCCGCAAATGCAATTGGAGGGAGCGAGGGCTGTGGGCCCGGGAGGAGCAGGCGGCTGAGAGCCGGCGCCGCGTTGCTGGCCACGGCCTTCGGACAGAGGAGTGGCTGTGACGACAGCGCCCTGTGCCTGCCCACGCCCAGGGACCAGGTGGGGGCCTCGGCTTTCCCACTGAAGAAAGGAGCTGACCCTGTTGCTGGAGGACAAGGAAAGCTCAGAGATTTCAGGACCAGGGGTGGAAGATTCTGGAACATGGTGGTGTGAGGAGCCCTGGCTTGGGGCTTTATCCTAGACTTGCCCTGACTTGCCCACTCATGACCTTGTTCAACTCCCTTCCCTTCTCTGGGCCTCAGTTTCCCCATCTGTATAAGAAAGAGCCCTTGCAGATGAAGCAGCGAGGCTCTCAGTGTCGTCACTTGCCGTGAGGCACTGCGATGGCCGCAGAGGGACGCAGCGTGGGCAGCAAACCTCTGGAGAGGTGGTGAAGGGGGCCGGGCAGGCGTGGTCCGCATGGGCAGCCCCTCTGGCCTTAAAGGGCCCTTGCGGTGGGCCAGGTCCCCCCAGTCAGGGTGTGCTGGCAGGGGCTCTGGAGGCCTGTTCCCACCCTGCTGCTCCCAGTCGGGGGCTCACAGGTGGCAGGGACCCTGATCAGCCCTCCTTGGAGACTGGCTGTGCGATGTCACCACCTCTTCCCTGATGATGGCTGAGGCCTTTCCTCCCATTTCCAGTGCCCGCGTCTAGAGAGGGCTGCCCCTCCTCCCTCTGCCTGCCCTGCCCTGCTCTGTCGCGGGGACTGCCAGGCCTCAGGACATCCTCATGGAGATTCCCACCGACTGCACCTCGGCTTCCCCAGACCAGCCTCCCAGGGAGGCTCCTGCAGGACCCGTCAGACCACGCGGCCCTGGGCTGAAGCCGCTACAGCCGCCAGAACGGTATTTCTGATATTTACGGTGGCTGGAACGCAGCGTGGAAGGGAGAGAGCTCAGATTGGAGAGGGAGGCAGGGCCCTCGGGGCCTAGTTATGGATTTTGAACTCCATCCTGAAACTATGGGAAAACAATGAAGCTTTTCAGAAGAGCTCGGCAGGTGACATGATAGCCTTTATAATTTTTAAAAGTCATGGGAGCCAAGGGGGGTCAAGGAGAGAGGGCTCTGCAACTCCATGGGTGCCATCTTCATTATGCTCTATGTGAATGGCAAACCTATAGGGTCGTGCAGTGCCCAACCCGTGCAACTGTATGCAACAGCCTTGCCTGGACAAGTGAGATGACAGAACAGAGAAGAGAAGACAGATCCAAAAATCATTCTCTGAGCTGTGCGGGGGGCATATGTGGCTCTTGGAGCAGCAGGGCTCAGCTTTCTCAGACACCTCTCTCTACTCTGAGAGTAAAGAACACGCCCCAGGTAGAAGGAGTTCCTTCCAGAACAAGAGCCCTCCTCCCAAGATTAGGGAGCTCAGGAAGGGGGTAGCACGAGGCCCCTAGCACCAGGCCCCCTTTCCTGGGGAAGGAGAGGTTCAGGAAGGGTTCCTTGCACACAGAGGCCAGAAGGCACTGAAGGGTCTTAGCAATCACCTCATTTTACAGACCAGGACACTGAGACCCAGAAGAGGGACATTTTAGGCAGTCTGGAAAGGGTATGAATTTTGGAGTCAAATAGATCAGAATTCATATCTCAGAGCTGTGCAATCTTGGGCAGATGGCTTGGCTTCTCTGAGCTTCAGCGTCCTCGTCAGTAAAATGAGGGTGACAATCTGCTGAGTTAGCAGTTTCTTGGGTAAAACTTCCTTTCAGTGTTGCAGGAGGGGGTCCGTCGTTGAAGGCGTGAGGAGGAGCAAGGCCTCCTCCCCACTTTAGGGCCACGGGGTCAGAGGGAGGGTACAAAGCCCCCTGAGGCCAGGGTGGGAGAAGAGGGGGATGATGAAGCTGGGCTGGCTCAGCCACCCTTGACGCTGCACGGGATGTCCCTCCACTGCCACCTGCTGGGCATCCGCCTCAGCTTTATCATGCAAGGTTAGTGGCTTCTGGGGCACTTGTCTTGCCCAAGCGGGGCAGTGACCGCTGACTAAACCCCGCCTTGGGTCCTCTGGACCACGAGGCCCTGTCTTGCTGGCCCTGCTGGCACGCAGAATTTGGCTGCCAATCCTTTTCCAACGGGGCTCTGGGGAGGCTGGGGTTTCATGAGCCTTCCGGACTGTGCCGCTTGACCCCGAGGGCTGTGACCTCCAGCCCAGGAGCTGTGGGATGGGCTGGCACTCCCCGGAGTGGGGGAGTGAAGTGGGGAAGGGAGACCTGGGGCGAGGACGGACAGGGGAGGCGGTCAGGGACTCCCCTTATCTGGAGCGCTCTCCGCACGATAGGGTGGCCTGTGGCCACGTGAGGACCTCTCAGGGCAGGTCACGATGTCAGGAGCGACCTCAGCCCATCACACAGCACAGGCGGGCAGGGCTGTGTCTCTGCACCACGGGAACAGGGAGTGGGAGGTGGAGGCAGCTGAATCTCCGGATGGCCCCTCCCGCCAGCCCGCCCGCTGGGGGCCTCACCGATCACGTAGTCGCCGAAGCCCACGGTGCTGAGGGTGATGAAGGAGTAGTAGAAGCCCTCGATGTAGCTCCAGCCCTCCATGTGGGAGAAGAGCAGCGGCGGCAGCAGCAGGAAGAGCAGGAGGCCCGAGAGGAGGGCGCCGGAGCCCACCAGCCACCGCACCTTGCTGGGGTCCTGCGGGTGCCCACAGCAGCGCAGTGCCTCAGCCACGCCCCAGCCCAGCCCAGCCCCGCTCCCGCGGCCTCTGCCAGCACCTGGGGGCCGAGGGAGCAGGCAGCCTGGGGAGTCGTGCTGGGGGCAGCTAGCGCTTGCCCCAGTAAGAAGGGGGCTGCCCAGGGCCCCTTCACCCGGTTTGTGTTCTGCAGGTTTCTGGCCAAGAGCCTGTGCCCTCTCTGCCCGTGTCTTTCCTGTCTCCCAGGCCCCACGCGGTCTCCACCGCGGATGCCCCTTTATTACCCAGGACCCCACCCTGGCCAGGGACGCCCCAATCCCTCCCATCCCCACCAGTAACCCGGCTTCCCACGCAGCCCTCACTCTCGGAGGAGCCCACCCCTGGCTCCGGCAGCCCTCACCCGCCCAGCGCCCCCCAGCCTGCGGGCGCAGCGGTGCACTCCCTGCTGCATGAGGTGGCCCAGGCGGTTGAGCACCACGAGACTGAGCGGGATCCCCACGAGGGCAAAGAAGATGCAGAAGAGTCGGGCGGCCATCGTGTGGGGGCTCAGGTTGCCGTAGCCTGCGGGGAGAGGGGCCACGCAGGGGCCTGTCCAGACGGCCCTGCCCACTCGCCCCACACCCCCTACCCCCGGCCAAGCCCTGGGGTCCCCTTCTAACCCACTCGGATGGGCACCTGGTCCTCGCCACGCCCGTGCTTTCCTGTGCCAGGCGCCGAGCAGAGGTGCCGTGCCTTCCTGCCCTCGATGCGTCCTCACAGCCGCCCTCCCACATCCGGATGATGGGCCAGTTTCCAGGTCGGAGGGAGAAGCTCTGGGAGGCCACGTGGCCCGCATGAGCTTGAACCCGCCGAGTGTGAGGGTCTCATCTTTCCTCTCTTTGTTTCCTGCCTCTCTGGGTGGGCAGAGGGATGCGGGACAGGGACAGGGAGGGGACAGCCTCCAGCTGCTGCACCCTGGGGCTCCACTGCGCCGTCCACGCTGAGGCCACGCTGTCTGCGGGCTGCTCCCAGCCACAGCCGAGCACGGCGGGGCACTAAAGCGGCTGTCTCGGCCCAGTGCGCACCTCCCCTTGCAGACAGCCTCTGCTCGGGGCTCCCAGGGCCTGTCCAGGACGTCCTCAGAGCTGCACTGCCGTCTGCGGCTCTTCCTGCCCAAGCCTCCTTCCTTTCCTCTCCCCTTTCACGGGTGTCAGACCCGCCTGCAGCCCGAGGAGGCTTTTGCCGTCTATTCCTGCCCCTTCATCCTTCGAAGTCCCCCACCCAATGTGTCTCTTGCACGTCTCATTCTGTCTTGACATCTGATTCCCGGGGGACCCAGACTAACACGCCTGCGCTCCCTGCCCAAGCCCTGTGGGGGTGGGAGGCAGAGACGGGGCATGGGCTGGCCCGAGCGAGGGGGAAGATGGGGCAGGGGGCTGGGGGAGCACGAGATGTTCACAAAGGATTCTGTCGGCCCGAGCATTCTGTCTCTCTGCCTCTGTCTCTGACCTCCTCGGTCACTACCGCTGTCTCCTCTCTAAAATGCAAACCTGATTAGACCATTACCCAGGTTGCAACCCTCCATTAGCACCATGTCTGCTGGGGAAAGTCCAAACTCTCACCCGGCCTCTCTCTGAGCCCCACCTGTGCCCCCACTTTCCCACCCCAGTCACACCCCTGCCCCATGCAGCCCCCAGGCCCTCTCGTGGCTCTGCGCCTTGGAACATGACTCCCCCACTGTGAAGAGGGTGTGTCTCCTCTTGCCCACCGTAAACGACCCTTCCAGTGTCCCACTCTCCGGTGGAGGGGCTCCTCCTCCAGGGCTCCCCCAGCACTCTGCCCAGCTTGGGGGCACCCGCACTGGGTGGCAGCGATTTGTTTCCGCGTCTGCCTCCTCCGAGTGTGCTGAGCCCCTCAAGAGCAGGGGCTGGGTCTTAATCATCTTTGCGTCCTCGACAGCTGGCATGAGATCTGCCCCTTGGCACGTGCTTACCCCGCGTGTGTGTGTTGAGTAAGGACAAGTATGAATGTTGAGTGACTGAGGAAATGCATGAATGAATGTGTAAGTAAACGGACAAATGCCTCCTGCCCCGCCCCATAGCACCGCCTAACCTTCCTGCTCCCTCAGAAGGGGTCAGTGCACACGCACTCCCTACACTCACCTGTCCTGTATTGAAACTGGTGGTTCACGTCCCTGCCACCTTACAGCCGGGTCCTGAGAGAGGCCAGTGCAGTACGAGTCCAGAGCGTGGGCTTTGGAGTCTGATGCACTTCCCAGGTTTGAATCCCAGCTCTGCCCCTTGCAGGCTGTGGGACCTTAGGTAAATGGCTTGACTTTTCTGAGCCTCTGTTTTCTTGTCTGTAAAATGGGGATGTTGGCATCCGCCTACGGAGTGTTGTGGGGATGAAATGAGGCAATGGAGGTGTGCTGTAGATGGGATTGTGAGCCCTCGAGCATCTAGTATATACAAAGTGCTAAATAAACGTTTGTCGCCTGAATGAATGGAGGAATGGTGGAACTCCACTGACCTGGCTTCCTGTGTGAGGACCTCAGAGGCCCCTTGAGCCCCCATGCTTCTCCCCCTGCTGGCCTTTGTAGGTGCCCCCCCTCTAAAGGAAGGGATTCTCCTTTCTGGTGGCATCTGGGGAGAGGTAAACCCCTTCATTTCCATCCCTCTCTCCTCCAGCTGTGGGTCCCTCCCAAGTTCCATACTCTGTCCCTGGGGTTCTTTCATTCAGTTCTCACCAGTGGGATGGTGGCACTTAGATGCCAGCTCTGGGAGGAGCCCCCGGAGGCCTGCAGCTTGCTACAGCTGACATTAATGGGTTTTTCTCCTCCCCATCATTCTCAGTCATCCCTCAGGTCAGCAAAATCAGTGGACGTCAGTGAAGCCCTCACCGACCTGTTGAACGCTGGGTAGCCACAGCCCCCTCCACACCACCTCTTGCTTTAGCATGTCTCCTGGCTGTCCGTCTGTACCTTGTTAGGAGCTCTGGGCGCCCTGCAAGGCCTGCATGGCTGGGCTCCTCTGCACTCTCTCTGCACTCAGCCCTCGTTTCCAACTCTCTCCAGCCACCTGGACCTCCTCACTGTTCCCCAAACACACCAGCCACACTCCTGCCTCAGGGCCTTTGCACTTGCTGGCAGGAGGGTCTCTCCTCAGTTGTCTGCAGAGCTTGCTCTCTTATTTTGCTCATGTCCCTGCTTCAGTATTACTGTATCAGCGAGTCATCCCATGGCCACGCCATCTACAGTAGCCCCATCACTACGAGACCCTCTTAACTGGCTTTACTTCCCTCTAAGCCCCTCCCACCCTGATTATTATCCTCGCATCTGTCTGTTTACTGCGTGTCCCCTCACCCTAGAATGCCAGCTCCCCAAGGGCAGGGCTTGCTAGTTTTGGTTACTGTTGCATCCTCAGCACCTAGAACACTGCCCCACACGAGTGACTCTATTTATTTGCTGAATAAATGGATGGACAAATGAGTGAATGAATAAGCACGCCAGGGATGCGGTTTATAGATGATGAATGCTTTCTGGGTCAGGCCCATCCTGCTGGCCCAGAAGTATCTGTGTGCCTGTCAGACTCTGTTTCATTTCAGCGCTTGGAAAGTACGGCCCGTACAGGGTGCTGGCCCCAGGGCGACGGGGTTGCCAAAGAGGCTGCCCTCTGCTGTGCCTCTCAGATACCCCTTCCCTCCCTTGTGGTGTCCCAGATGTGCCCCGTCTCCCTGCTCCTCCTGCTCCCTCTGAGTTCCCTCCCTGTACATGTGTGTGCATGTGTGTGTGTGTGCATGTGTGTGCATGTGTGTGTGTGTGCATGTGTGTGCATGTGTGTGTGTGTGTGTGTGTGTGTGTGTGTGAGAGAGAGAATCACAGAATCATGAGCTCCCCTACTGTTCAGCCCGCAATGGCTATCTCCTTGCTGCTTAGGCTTCCCACTCCATCTTGAAAAACCCTCCCAGGGCAGACACTATTGGAAACAGCAACGCAGTCCCCTAGCTGGGTTTCAAATTCCAACTCTGCCGCTCACCAGCTGTATGGCCTTGGGGAAGTTGCACAGCATCTCGGTGCCTCAGTTTCCCCATCTGTGACATGAAAATAGCAAGACCTATCCTTGGAGGTTGCCATATGGGCAAATTGAGATCTAAAATGTCAAAGTGCCCAGCACAGTGGCTGGCACAAGAAGGCCGCAGGTGTATCCTGTTGTACTGTGTGTGTGGTGGGGCAGGGTCCTCCTTCCTCCGCCCTCCTCCCCCTCAGAGGTGGCTGAAATTGGGTGGAGAGGAAGGAGCAGGGGAACAGTCCAGGCTGGGAACGGCAGAGACGAGAAGAGACAGGCTGCGAGACTCCGAACTCGCTGGGCCGGGGGCACAGTCCTGGGGCAGAGGGTGTGGGAGGTGTGGGGGTCACAGACTAAAGGTCCCCACGCATCTGGGAGGCCTGGCCCACGGTAACTGTGCTTCAAAGTCACCACGCGCTGGAACTCAATGCACCCTGTTCAAGTGCATCTTTAGTGGAATTTCTTAACATGGCAGCGTTTATTGAGCGCCCACTGTGTGCTGGGCCTTGTTTTAGACCCTGGGGATGTAACCGTCCTTCCCGGGACTCGGGTCCGTGGAGTCTGGGGGCCTCCCAGGCACGCGTGTCTCGAGCGTTGCCCAGCTCCTGTGCAGCCTGAGATCGCTCCCAAGGAGCACCGGCTGATTAAGACTAGATGGA
>NW_012151664.1:0-306 GCF_000956105.1 Propithecus coquereli
AAAATGTTAATTGGCTAATGTTTTAATCTGCTTTTTCTCCAAAAACTATAGCATTCTGATAGTGTCCCTTCATTGATCTACTATGTTAATTATGCCATTAGTAGATGTGTTAGGTTGCTTGCAAAAAATCTCAGGTGTAAAACTCTTCACAACCTACGGTTACTATTTCTAGGGTCAAGCCCTATTTACAAAAATACTGTAATATTAATGAGAGCAATGCCTTACATCTTGTGGAAATTTACCGTGAAAAACGTACTTATACACACACTATATTTCTAACCTGATTCTCACAACATACCTAATGGT
>NW_012151664.1:1781-3151 GCF_000956105.1 Propithecus coquereli
TTTGAAAGAAAATGAGGAATGGATTATATCTTGACAAGACATAGGACTAATTGTATATGCATATGTTTCATGAAAATGTTTATTTGAATTTAAACTGTTTATTTCTTAATTAACCTAATTATTAATTAAAGATGTTCCCAAACCAATGCAGGGTATAAATTAGAAATTGCAGTAAAATGTAAATGGATTTATCTCAAACAGAAGTAATGTTTGCAAATAAATCCAGTGCATTATGTATGTATGCAAACTCATTTACATGGTTATACAACCTCATTATTTGGGTGCTCCATTTTACAAATGAGGTAACTGAGAGTTGGGGAGGTTGAAAGGATTGCACAAATTCCTACAGCTGGTAAATTCCTCAGTCAATATCCAGTTCTGACTAAAACAAAAAAAGCATGTTTTGAATCACTTGCAATATGGCTGACAGGACTGTACATATCCCATGGATGGATTATTCAGAAATACAAATTTAACAAAGCTGGATATGACTATGTCACAAATTATCTATATGACTTTGGAGAGGCCGCTTACTGAGACAAAATGCCCTCATCCAGAAAATGAAAATATTATTCAGTCAAATTCAATTAAAGCCAAGTTTTAGAGGACATAAATTTGGGGCAAATTAATCATGACAATTCTTAGGATGGTAAGCATTAAAAACCGCAATTGGCAACACAAAGAATATACCCAAGAGAATATCTAGACATTTTAGTGTTTCAAAACTCTCTCTTAATACTTTCCTGTCAACAGTGCTACAGCATGAGAATTACTGCAACATCAATACGGGACCACAACAGTCTCAAAAAACACTGAGCCTGAGAAACTCCTGTCAGATACAAAAGAATGTGCTTGCATAGTAGTAAAGAAACAACAAACCTGATGTTCTTCAGTTTCCAAGAGAATACTCACTTTTAAAATAATCTATATTATCTACATAAACTCAATCATTTCTATTTTAGCTGATTTTCTAATTACATTAGAATAAAAACAATTGTATCTGGATTACAAGCAAAAGACAAAATAGCCAATGGGACAAAATCACCAATGTGACGAAATTTACCTAGTTGGTTCTGTGAATCCTATGGGAAGGATGGCAACGTATACACTCGAGTGTTTTTCCTCAGATTCTCAACCGCTCTCTGGGACAATTCCATTCTTTGCCACTACTACCCAAATGTCAGGGGTAAACTATTTCTTTCTCAAACACTCCCCAAGCATAAACCACCTTCACTCTTTACCCCCCACCTTTATGGACTTCTACCATTCCCCGCTCCAAAAAAAAAAATCCAGAGATGCTAAATTTTCTTAAAGTCTTTCTCAAAACTTACTGGAATAATGAAGAAGTTCATAAATAAAACCAAAACTTA
>NW_012151664.1:5106-5427 GCF_000956105.1 Propithecus coquereli
TATGTCCCCTTCCTAAATTCGATGGCTCCTTTCCATTCATGTAAACTATAACACATCTAGTTTAGTCACTGGAGTGGTATGTACTCATACAACTGCGTTATATGTTCTCTGCTTTGCCAATTTGATTGTATGAGCTCAGATAAGCCATCTTCTCAGCCAAAATAAAGGATAAGTTTAAAAAATATCTTATGTCTATTTCCAGATCAAATATGCTGAGATCTTCTATCTCAGAGGCTTTTGTATTTATGGTCTGCTCTATGGTCTTTGGATAAACAAGAAATTAATTGATAGAAACACAATTTTGAAGAATTATTTCTGTAG
>NW_012151664.1:7502-8625 GCF_000956105.1 Propithecus coquereli
AAATAAAGTTCATAAAAAGAATAGTTAATGAATATATTGGATATGGAGGGATAGAGAGTGTTAGATAATTTAAGAAGAGTCTTCACTTCATGTTTGGCTCTCTGAGTGGAGTCTAAGTAAGAGAACTGCACAGCTCAGGGGCTAAGCAAGAGCAAGGTCACTCCAAGGTGAGGCCAAGTCCTACTGGGTCCAGATAAGGCAAGAAAAATCTGACATATAATACATTAGCAATATTGACCTCTAGCAGTAGAACCCAGCAGCCTAATGTTTCATGTCCAAGAAACAGCCAGTGCCAGCGTCGATTTTCCCCTAATTTGGTCTTGAGAGTTTTCCCTTGATAGTGGCCATAATCCAAGCTAGCCACTCTCTAGGAAAGCCCTGACCAGATGAGAGTTAAGAGCGGATGTGTTGGTCAGGTGAAACATAGAGGAGGCAGCACAGCAAAGCATAAATGAAATGACATGAAATAACATAAGCAGTTTTTATTATTTTCCAATCCCAGAGAAAAGAGGGCCACATTCCAGCATGCCTCATATGGTCGATGGGAAAGGGGGAGCTGTTGGGGACACATGCACTCAATCGGCTAGCTGGTAGGGGGGAGGGAGAGAGAGAGAGCACATGCAAGGGACCTGAGGACCAAAGCTTTTACTGGGGTCCAAAGCATTACTCAAGCAGGTTTCCCACAGGAGTTCTCAATGGTGAGTTTAAAGCAAGTGGGTACAAATTCCAGGTGATCATGCTGTGACTGAGAAGGGTCACTGTGGCACATGAACACAGTCAATACTGGGTGCGAAGGTCTTTGGGGTGGAATCAGGTAGGCTGTTTCTAGCTGTCCCACAGGGAGGAGGTCACCAAAAGGCAGTTGTATAAGGCAGTGGATTGATCACACTGAGAACTGGAAACTGCATCAAGGGTGACTAAGCCCTGCTTCTGGTGTGAGAAAGTCCAACTTAGAGTTAAAAGAAACAACGAGGCACCATAAAAGTATGAGAATTTACTACAGCCAGCTACACTTGATGACAGCTCTAGAGGGAGCCGTGTGGACTGGAGGGTCCCATTTATTACTTTACCACAACCCCCCAGTCCCCTCACCCCATCTGATTATAGCTAATGAGATTGATAA
>NW_012151665.1:0-1933 GCF_000956105.1 Propithecus coquereli
GGAGAAATACAAAAATAATACCATAATTTTGTTGAGACTAGTTAGATAACAAAGAAGACATGTTAACCACACAAAGGACCCTCCTGCTGACTAAAAAGGATTTAACTACAAGCCTTAATGTTTAAAAATTAGGTTTATCTATTTAAATTTGATGACATAATTTCACTATGTCTATTTAAAAAGTAGAAATCCCATCCTCCCCCAGTAAGATGATACTTCTATGTCAAAAAAATATTTGTGAACAAATGCCTTCCCAAAATCTCATTATAATCTAAGTCATTAACATACAAAAGATGGTTTCTTCCAAACTAGAAAATAACTAGTGTCAGTTACTAATTTGGTCAGATTATATAGGAAATCAAATTTAGAAGTGAAATTAACAGGCACACACAATTTCACAATAGTGTCAGTAGCAGCTTAAATGCAAACCTAGAAATTTCATAAATGGGCTAGTTAGATGCTTTCCAGAGCATCTGCCATAGCCCATATGCAATAAAATTTAGATCCTATTTCTGAAAACATTGGCTATCAAACTGAACATCATTCTTCCTCTTACTTTTAACATAGAGAGAAATCGTAAAGAAGATACATCTTTTCCTCTACATCATGTAAAATGGATAAAGAGTCATCCCTTGGTATCTCCAGGGAATTTGTTCCCGGACCCCTGCAGATACCAAAATCCATGGATACTCAAGTACCTTATGTAAAATTGAGTATTATTTGTACATAACCTACGCATATCATCCATTATACTTTAAATCATATCTAGATTATTTATAATACTTAATTCAATGTAAATTCTATGTAAGTAGTCATTACAACTGTAATGTTTCATATGTATTATTTTATTGCTGTATTATTTTTATTGTTTTTTTATTTTTTTGAATATTTTCAATCCACAGTTGGTTGAATCTGTAGATGTAGAACCCACGGACATGGAGCGCTGATATACAATCTGAAGATAACCGATCACATACATTTAACATTTATTGTACAGAAAGGTATGTTGAATTCTAAAATAATACTAAATATTTTCTATGGCTATAATGCAATAAACAGTCTCAAGTTAGTGTCAGATAAGAATTTTCTAACATGCAATTCAATAGCAAATATTTATTAGACAGTAATTTTTCAAAATTCTTCTAGGTTTTTGTTTTCTGACCACATGTCTTTTATAGCCCCATCTATAGTTTTGCAAATTTTCCCCATATTTTCACAATGTTATGAGGAGTGTAAATTTTAAAACAGGACTTTCCAAGCATTTGGATCCTGATTCACATCCAATGGTGGCAACTTAAAAATAGAGAATCTCTCTGATTTAATAAAGAACAAGGATTTCTTCTTTCTTTTGCTTTATTTTCATAAACATTTTATTAAATATTTATTTTAAAAATTTTGTATTTTTGGAAGTGAAGACATACTAAACAGCACACATAAAAACAAATACCTATGTACTTACTACTCAGATTTTTTTTAAAAAAGAGAAATCAAATGCTATAAAGATGAAGTCCTCTTTTAAACTACTTTGTAGTTTTCTACATATGTATCAAATTTTTTAGATTATTTTCAAAATAAGAAATAGTATCTTTTTCTGAAACTTTTTTTAACCATACATTATATCTGTGACTCTAGATTAGTTCATTATTTTAACTGTTTGAATAATTTGCAAATTATGGCAAAATTACTATACATACTATAAACATACCACCATCATTTTTGTACTATTTCTAGATATACGAGTTATTTAAAAATCTTTTTAATTTCAGTTACAGAAAGTGAGTTATGCATGCTCCTCATCATCTTTCCACAAACTCCTTTCTTATATAATAAGGCAGAAGCCTCCTTATATTAATATAATATGTGGGTAGGGAAGACACTTTAAAGTTTTAAAGATATAAAGGTATAATTTACATGTAATGAAATGCAAAGACCT
>NW_012151665.1:1983-2987 GCF_000956105.1 Propithecus coquereli
AGACTAATTTTGTGGTAAATGTAAATATATAGAAATTTCAAGACATTATTTTAAGAACCTAAAGATTAGATTATTCATTTTATCTCAGATTACCTCTGAAATTTTATTACTATCCTAGCCTGAACCTAAGGTTCAAAAGAATTGCTTCTTATCTATAACACATTGTTTTACATAATGTTGTATGTCATTAAATAAAGATTTATCAGGATTCAGCTCTGAAGTGGGGGAAAACGCCATGATGGAAAGCAAAGCAGCCTCAAAATAGCTGGGATTTAACCCAAACCACAGTATGCTTGAAATTCTGTGAAAAGCATTGTCCTTAACGTGTGATGTAAGGAAAATTTAAATATAGCAAAATAAAAGCATGAAGCCACCACTGTGGTTAAAAAGCTGTTTCCATATGATGAACTACAAAGACTCAAGGAATCAGAATCCAAAATTTATACTCTTTCAAATTCAGATATTTGCTCTTCTCTTTTACATCCCCCTTCCCACCTTCTTCCCACTCTCATGCACAAAAACTTTTATTTATTTATTTATTTCCCCAATTTATTTTTAATTGGCAAAAGTTATATTTATTTATCATGTACAACATGATGTTTTGAAATATGTATACACTGTGGAATGACTAACTTGAGCTAAATAACATATGCATCACCTCACATAATTATCATTTTTAGGTAAGCAAGTGTTGCTGTTGCTGAACTCAGAACAGAAACCATTCTGTAATGTAAGTCATTTTTTTAATGTAACTGGCTAAGTAACATAATTGCATTGTTAAAAAAACCTCAGTAGATAATTTTAAGATAAATAAATTTGGCTTCCAGTTTACACTTGAGTTTGTATGAAAAATGTTACTTATTCTTTGGAAATTTATTTCAATTAGAACACAAGTACATGTCTAACATTCCCATTAGAATAGCTCCATCAATAAGACTTAAAAATAGCCAGTCAAGAATTAAGGAGACTGAGTTCCCAGCCATGACTGGATGGGAGGTTTTAAG
>NW_012151665.1:7380-7891 GCF_000956105.1 Propithecus coquereli
AGACTGGCAGCTAATTTCCTTCTGTCCTTTGTAGATACCATTGTAATGTTTTTTGCCTTCCACTGTTGCTTTTCTCTTATAAAATCAGCTGTCAATCTAATTATTATTCCCTTGTAGGTAATCTTTCAAATTACTAATTCTCTCTTTTAATGTAATCAGTCTAGAGTATATTTGAAAGATATTCTTATTTCCAGAATTTACAATTGGTTCATTTGTATACTCATCTGTTTTTCATTAACATTTGATCATGTTTGTTCCATAATTTTCTTTCCTTTTACTATGGATATTATTCTCATACATTTGAGGATTTTATACTAGCAGCAGCGGTAGCTTTTCTTTTTTTTTTTCCTTTCATCCTCTCTTAGTTGTAGCCTGGTGTCAATTCCCTGGCACAAGTGGGCAAGTGGGGTGCTTTTGTTCCCTTCCCTAATACTCTGTTAGATACCTACTCTGGTCCTTTAGCCAGGACAGTATCCTCTTGAAAAAAGCCATTGATCCTTGCATTTGCAGC
>NW_012151665.1:7941-8303 GCF_000956105.1 Propithecus coquereli
TAATATTAAACAGTTTTCTTAAATTCAGTTACAAAGGTATATACAAATTTACATCTTTGTATAGTTTTCTTAAAATTCAATTTGACATAAAATTTAATGCATTAAACTAGGTAAACACAAAGAGGGCCTTCCCACCACCAGAGCTCACTTCCTCTGTTGCAACGTTGTTGAAGTTTGCCTTCTTCTCCCTCTGTTCAATCCTGCTTTTTTCATCTCTCATAGGATTTGTTCCAGAAAGTTTTTCCCAATAAACTTCCTGTACTCAAATATAAAAATTTCAGAGTATGTTTCCTGTGACATCTGAACTATAACTTTCTTTTGCAGAAAAATTTTGGAGTTTTGGAAGATACATTTAATACAAT
>NW_012151666.1:0-1963 GCF_000956105.1 Propithecus coquereli
CTGAGTTAGGGAGCTCTTGTCTGTAAAGTGAGGGTGAACTGTACACCATTTACCAAGGTTCAGTCCAGCTTACGAAACCGCTCGTACGTGCTCGGCTGAGAGGAGCGGGAATTGGCAGGCATCGCTTCCTGGGGGAGAAGCGACCCACAGGTTCATTTGGTGATGTCGGCGTGGGGTTCAAAGCACAGGGCCGCCAGCGAGAAGGTGGAAAGGGAAAGAGCGGCCTTCCTGTTTGAGACGGACAGGATCAGCCACGATCATTTTAGATTCCCGGCAAATCGGTGGCCTTATTTAAAAAGACGGAGGGTTAGACTGTCTACTTTTGCTGTTATTGTCCTTCCTCTCCCCTTGTTGGTTGTGTGCAACCCGAGAAAGCGCTATCTGCTGTCCTCCAGCATAACGTTTGCCTTTAGGAACCGCTTCGTTCCTTTGCCATTGCCTTTGCCTTTTCTATTTGCAGTATTTTATTGTTAAGTCCACAATCTGGCATTTGTAATTCCGAAGTCCAAAGACCCCTAAAAACCGAAATTTTCTGTTTTGTAACTCATTTTGCTGCAAAATTTGACCTGAAATGATTTGGCGGAAAATCTGATGTAAACAGTCTTTTGTCCATGTTGTGACCATCTCCTTTTTCAAGGCCCCAGTCAAATAGCACCTAGCTGTTGTAGCTTTCCTTCCATGAGCTCTTACTACGTCTAGGGCCTTTTTAAAGTATTTTCCTCGGTTCATCTTCACAATGCCATTACGAGGTAGATGCTGCTATTCCCATTTTATAGATGAGGGAATGAAGGCACACAGATCGAGAAACTTGCTCAAGGTTAGACTAAGAGGATGTCAGATTTTTCACTCATGCTGCCTGGCTCCAAAGCCTGCTTTTTGTTTGTTTGGAAACAGCCTTATTGAGATACAATTCACATACCAAACAATTCACCCATATTAAATGTACAAATCAATGGTTTTTAGTGTATTCACAGAGCTGCGCAAACATCAAGAACATTTTCTTCATTCCAAAAAGCAAACCTGTACCTTTAAGCTATCACCACCCGACCCCACCCTCCATGCTCCCCATGAGCCCCCAGCCCTAGGCAACCACTAATCTACTTTCTATCTCTATAGCTTGCCTGTTCTGGACATTCTGTTTAAATAGAATAATATGTTGTCTTTTGTGACTGGCTTCTTTTACTTAGCATAATGTTGTCAGGGTTTGTCTGTGTTGTAGTATGTATCAGTACTTCTTTCATTATGGCTGAATAATATTCAATTGAATGACTACACTACATTTTGTTTATCCATTCATCATTTGGCTTGCTTCCACCTTTTGGCTATTATGTTTAATGTTGCCGTAAACATTTGTGTGGAGTGTTTTTGTGTGTACGTATGTTTTCTTTTCTCTGTGTATATACCTGGGAATGGAATTACTGGATCAAGTGGAACTCCATGTTTAACTTTTTGAGACTATTTCTCAAAGTAACATTTTACATTCCTACCAGCAGTATATGAGGGCTCTGATTTCCACACATTCTTGCTAATGCTTGTTATTGTCTGTCCTTCTAATTATAGCTGTCCTAGTAGATGTGAAGTGGTATCAGTTTGTGGTTTTGATTTGCATTTCCCTTATAGATAATAAGCATGTTTTCACATGCTTATTGGCCATTTATATATGTTCTTTGGATAACTGTGTATTCAAATCTTTTGTCCATTTTTAAGTTGGGTTGTCTTTATTGTTGAATTGTAAGAGTTCTTTATATTTTCAAAATACAAGTCCCTTATCAGATATATGATTTGCAAAAATTTTGTCTTGTCCTGTGTGTTAGCTTTTCACTTTCTTGATGGTGTTTTTTGAAGTGCACAAGTTTTAAATTTTGATGAAGTCTGACTTAACTTTTTTTCTTTTTGTTTCTGTGATTTTGGTGTCTTATCTAAGAAACCATTGCTAAGTCTAAGGTCAGGATGATTTACCCCT
>NW_012151666.1:16443-16874 GCF_000956105.1 Propithecus coquereli
AAAACTCATTAAGATTTCCTGAGAATATTTAATATTGTACTTGTAGATGTACCCTCTTTGCTATAGAGGTTCTACTATTTAAATCCCTTCAATTCAAATTAGCAAACAGTGTTCCTTAGCGTGATTAAGGGAGTAGTAATAACTCAGTATACCAAATTGGACATTATAGTGGATTTTATGTGTATGTTGTGTGTTTATATGTAAAAGATGAACCTTATTTTTTAAAACTATGATAGTTGACAGGTGTATATATTAGCCTACCTACTATTTACACTCTTCCAGAAAATAACAGAAGAGTTGAAATAGTAAATCTATTCTAACTAGCCTTTTTTGGTTTATTAGAATCTTAGACCTGATGTAAAAATAGTAAAATCTCTATTAAAAACTTAATTCAACTTGCAACCATTCAAAAATCATGTTTGTGAATAACA
>NW_012151666.1:16924-17281 GCF_000956105.1 Propithecus coquereli
GTTTGGAAGAGTTTAATCTGAACTGAAATTAGCTCCTCAGGTAATAAATGGCGACTGAATTCACAACTCAGCATTAGGCAGATTAAAAGAAATTAAGATTATAAAGGCAATTAATGATTAGTTTAGAACATTAAGTAAATATAGGAAACTCAAAAAGGAGAAAAATCACCTGCATTCCTCCTACTATGAAAACCTGGGTTTGCTGACTTTTTCATGCAACAGTATATTGCCCATTTTCCCATAGGCTTCTCCAGTGCAGTGTTGTGACTAGAGTATTTCTTTGTATGGAGACAAATCACTTCAATTTGGAGTAACTAGTAGTAATGCAGAAAAGAGGATCAGGTGATGGGGGATTAA
>NW_012151666.1:18951-19277 GCF_000956105.1 Propithecus coquereli
GACCATAGATCATTACTTGAAAACTACGGAGTTAAAAAATAAAAACCCTGTTTCATTACAGTGACAGCAGATGAGCTGTGGAAAGGTGCTCTAGCAGAGAGTGGTGCTGGAGCAAGAAAAGGAAGAGGCAAAAGAACTAAGAAAAAGAGAAGAAAGGATTTGAATAGGGGTCAGATCATTGGTGAAGGTAAACTTACTTAAAAAAACAGCTAGAGTGCTTTTTAAGCTTTTCCCCCCAGGTTTTATAGGTATTTTACAAACTAGAAGGATCAAAACATATGGTTTTAGAATTTAACCAAGTAACTTCCTCATTGCTCCAGAATTCA
>NW_012151667.1:0-978 GCF_000956105.1 Propithecus coquereli
CTTTCCTTTGCCAGCTGTGTATTATGGCAGGTGTCAACATTTTCTTGACATTCGTGATACAGAAGGTGACATGAGCTCTCTCTGGAGGGCAGTCACCCGCTGCTTGCAGTCTGAGCTGAAAGCAGATTCTCTCATTGACCAGGACGACTGACTGCATTTCCTGGGCAACTGTATATACACAAGGCTCTTGCAACAGGACATTGGGAGTTGTTCTTAATTACTTCATACCCCAAATTTGGTGGGATGAATATATTTTTGTTGTCATGGAAAGGGAAGCACAGCATAATGGTGCAAAGCTAAAGTCATTATAGGATTCAACATGTAGTATCCTAAAGCAAAATAAAAAATATATGTGTGTTCTGTAATACAACCTGACTATAAACCATTAGGTTGTTTTACAACCCTATGCAGGTGACCCTGGTAGATTAGATTTACAGTTTCTCCTCTTCCTCACTTCATTCTCCCCATCCCTTACCCATTAATTTTTCCTATATCTAGAAATAGGACAATAAAGAAAAATACAGTTTCTTCTTTCTCATAAATCAACTATTAACTTCAGGCAAGTGGAACATGTACTTGTTTTGTCACTTTGTTTTTTAGAAATCCCCATATCACATGACAGAAGAGAATGGTAATTTTATCATGCCATTAATGCGATTCTTTCCTTTATCCCTTAAAGTATCAATCAGTCAGATTGTAATGAGTTGTTAAATTTCCCTTTCCATTTTAATAATTTGGTTCTTCCAGCATTACCCATCATTACATTTTCTAGATTCTTTGTTTTATTTAAAAATAACTTACCACTTAACGTTGATGTGTTTTTCTGATGTTGTTAGGTGTGCCTGGTGTTACCTTTAGAGAGCTGCAGGCATCAGGGTAATATATATATGTTTTATTTTTCAGGGCTGAATGTACCAAACCCGATATCCTATAATGTTTAGAGGGATGATGGAAATCATTTGCAACTAGAAGCTGAAT
>NW_012151667.1:5688-6442 GCF_000956105.1 Propithecus coquereli
GTATGCAAAGGCATGGACTGGGTTGAGATCAGTCTAAAATGAAATACTTACCTTTTATAGTCTGGGAAAACCCAATCTGAAATATGAAAATAAGGTAGGCATCACATCCCGATGTCCAGTGATGGACATGGTGTTTGGAGGAGCAGCCGGTTTCAGATATAAACTATCTGTCAGTATCTATTGTTAGAGAAAACAGATGTATATACTCCTGAAACTTCTTGATTCTCCCTAACCAGAGCCGCATGAAAATAATACAATCCTTTTTAAAAAAAATATCAAGTCATTAAACCATTTTAAGGAATATATTCAGAAAATAATTAATCAGGCTATTTGGGACAGTACAAATCAGATTCTGCTTCAACAAATACAAAGGGATTGCCCAAATTATTTTGTTATGCCAAAAACATAGGGAACATATGTTACATAATTAATGTTGTTTTTTCATTTGTTAATGCTCTATTAGGTTGATAATAGAAAAAAACATTTTGAGAATTTCTCTTTCTCTATACCACCAAATACACAGTTTCTCATTGTTTTTTTCTAGTCTTTACCATTCCCAGTTTGATTTTTTAAAAATGTTGAATATAGTAAGGAGCCCAGATAAAGTCTTGATCCTGTGAATAGCAAATATGACAACTTTTTAAGGAAGGGATTGGGAGCTAAAGGTAGATAACTGAACTTGGTAATAACAATGAAATGCTCACAATCAAAGGCTATTGTGAGAACGTGGTCTGTACAGTTAACAGTGACACTT
>NW_012151667.1:9302-9822 GCF_000956105.1 Propithecus coquereli
AATTCATATATATGGATTATAATTAATTTGAGGGTGTTAGCCTAGCCAACAACGTTACTAAATACACGTATTCATTGCGGTTTCTTCTGCATTTTCTAGGATCATGTCATGTGTGAATAATGAGAGTTGTAGTTCTTCCTGTACAATCTTCATACTTTTTTTTGCTTTCCTTATTGCAGAGTATGTATAATTTCCTTATTGCATGTATAATGTTGAATTTGTGATAGTGGACGTCCTTGTCTTATTCCCAACAGGAGCTCCGTTAGTCCACGTCATCATCTTATTGTCAAACCATTGTTTGTACTTGGTCCACACATAACAATAGATGTTTGGCTATTTCAAATTTATCTGAGTTTCTTTGATGTCTGAATGATTCCCCCCACCCTAAAGGATACTTTATAACGAATGCTCCATTGTTTAGAAAGCAAATACTTGTATTTCAGAATATCTTTATATTTCATTTTCAGTTCTGAAAAATGTGTGTTGGGGAGGCATAATTTATGAACTATAATGTTTTAAT
>NW_012151667.1:14949-15319 GCF_000956105.1 Propithecus coquereli
TCTTAGATACTCTGCAGGACTTTTTATATCTCTTATGATATTTTGTTATGCAATGAGAGGGGGCTTATAGTCCAATCCCCTGGGAAATATACCAACTGAATATTTTCTGAAATACGGTGTGTAGTCTTGATTTGTCAATGTCTTCAAAGAGAGTTAGCCACTGTATTAGTCAGGATACGATCAGCTGAGCTATAGTAATAGATAAGCCCCAAATTACAGTGGTTTAACAAACAAAACATTTTTTCCTTGCTTGCATAAAGCTTCAACTTACTTTTCCCTCTGTTTTGTTGCCATAACTTTTTTTTTTTTTGGCCCTCTCTGTTGCCATGACCGTTAGGAAGCAGTGGCTTCTGAAATCATGATTCTTAAT
>NW_012151668.1:0-738 GCF_000956105.1 Propithecus coquereli
TAAAAGGATAAAATAGCAAAAGGATATTTAAACAACATTATGCCAATAAATTTGAAATTTTAGATGGAATAAACAAATTTGTAGAAAAAACAGTACAATATGCTAAAATGAAAACAGAAGAAATAGAAAACCTGAATAGTCCCATGTCTATTTAAATGAATCAAATCCATTGTTTAAAACTTCCCCAAAAGAAAACTCCAGGCCTATACAGCTTAAATGGAAATATTTCAGGACATTTCAGGAAGAAATAATGTCTGTCTTACACAAAATGTTTCCAGAACATAGGAAAAGAGGATACAATCCCAAACCCATTTAATGAGAACAGCATAATCTTGATGCCAAAACCTGACAAGGGCAGAGCAAGAAAGTATTATAGACAAATACCACTCATGAACATAAATGCAAAAGTTTCCAGCCTGAGCAAGAACGAGACCCCGTCTCTACTAAAAATAGAAAAAATTAGCCGGGCATGGTGGCTCATGCCTGTAGTCCCAGCTACTCGGGAGGCTGAGGCAGGAGGATAGCTCGAGCCCAGGCTATGATGCCGCCACTGCACTCTAGCCCAGGCGACAGAGCGAGATTCTGTCTCCAAAAAAATAATAAGAGGAATGAAATTAAATAAATACGAAAGTTTGAAACAAAAAAATCAGCAAACTAAATCCAGTAATAAATATTTATAAAAAGGACAATACATCATCACCAAGTTGGGTTTATGCCAAAAATGTAAAATGGTTTTAG
>NW_012151668.1:788-1496 GCF_000956105.1 Propithecus coquereli
ATACATCATCACCAAGTTGGGTTTATGCCAAAAATGTAAAATGGTTTTAGTATTAGAAAATCAATGAGGATAATAAACTACATTAACAGAATAAAGGAGAAAAATCATATGATCATCTCAATAGACGCAGAGAAAAGCATTTGATAGAAATGAATACCCCAGGACTACAAATTAGTACAACCTCTGTGGAAAACAGTATGGAGATTCCTCAAAGACCAAAAAGTAGATCTACTGTTCGATCCAGCAATCCCACTACTGGGTATTTGCCCAAAGGAAAAGAAGTCATTTTATTAACAAGACATCCACATGTGAATGTTCATTGCTGCACAATTCACAATTGCAAAGATGTGGAATCAACCTAAGTGCCCATCAATCATGAGTGGATTAACAAAATGTGGTACATGTATACTACGGAATATTACGCAGCCATGAAGAAGGATGAATTAAGGCCTTTTGCAACAATTTGGATGAAACTGGAGACCATTATCCTAAGTGAAGTATCTAAAGAATGGGAAAACAAACACCACATGTACTCACTATTGAATTGAAACTAACCAATGAGCACACATATGAACAGAAGGAAGTAAAACTCAGTGGAAATCAAGCAGGGGGGTGGGAAGAGGAGGGGGTGGGCAAAAACCTACCTAAGGGGTACAATGAACACTATCTGAGTGATGGGCACACTTATAACCCTGATTCAAGCATAAT
>NW_012151668.1:2823-3078 GCF_000956105.1 Propithecus coquereli
AAGAAAGTCAATAAATTTGACTATATACCAATATAACACTCAGGTGTACCAAGAAAAAAGACTGAAAAGGCAAAGAACAAATGGGAAGAAATATTCAGAACAAACAGCACAGAAAAATATTAATATGCTTTCTCTTTACAAAGATTATATACAAGAAAAACATGAAGACCTCCCATTGTAAAATTGATCAAGGACAAGAAGAACCAAGTCACAAATAAGAAATTCAAATGAATAATAAAATTTGAAACATTCAGT
>NW_012151668.1:3588-3942 GCF_000956105.1 Propithecus coquereli
TCAGCCTCCCAGAGTGCTGGGATTACAGGCATGAGCCACCGTGGAAAAATGGGTTTTTAAAAATCTCATCTATAGTATAATCTCAACTAACCTTTCAAACACTCATAGAAAAAAAATTAAAATGAAAAAGTCAAAAAGTGAACAACTGGTTGCCTTGGGCATCAAGATTATGGACAGAAGAGGTTTTTCCCCCACTAATTCTTCATTTGTTTTCTGGACTTTCCTAAGTGTCTACAATGAGCATTTATTCTGTCCAAAATCTTGGGAAAACCTAATGCCTGGAACAAGCCGTCCGAGGGTACAGTGGGCAGAGTGATGACTCTGTGAGGATGTCCACTTCCTAATCCCCAGAAC
>NW_012151669.1:0-312 GCF_000956105.1 Propithecus coquereli
TCTACTTCAAAGTATGACAGTGGTTTCCCCAGCATATTGATATCTTATATCTCAAAATGAAAATTCCTTAGGATTTTGCATTATTTGTAATGCACAGGATGGTAGAATTAGAGTCATTCACGTAAGTTATGTTAGAGTTTCTCATGTGAGCAGATATAGTTAGTCTTCTGTAAATATTGCTATTACATAGCCCTCGTTACATAGTCCTAATTTTTATTACATAGCAATCCATCTGATATGGATGATTTCTAAATCGACTGATTTTTTTCATGTAAAATGAGATGTTTTGGAAATTTAAAATAAAATAAATAC
>NW_012151669.1:362-715 GCF_000956105.1 Propithecus coquereli
TGTCTAGCATTCCTTTTTAAATATGATGTACTCGTTTTATCTCTATTTCATATTTGGCACAAGAAACATAATATTTACCTGATTTCATTGAAAAAAAGATTGCACTTTTTGCCTTCCTTCTGAAGTCTTAAAAAAACTGAATCAACTTTTGTTTATGTTGAACTGATTTTAGCATCAGGATGTTTCTGGTTTAACAACAAAATCTGATCCATTATTATCCTTATTTGAGACAGTAATTATAATGGCACAAAACAGAACTTTTTGCCCACAGAACTTTTATTAACTAGGCAATGCTAATGTTGATCAGATATCATTTGCATCCAACTGACCAAGTACATGAGTTGGTGATCTTT
>NW_012151669.1:3130-3487 GCF_000956105.1 Propithecus coquereli
TTGAAGTATTCCTTCTATTTGCTTCTTTTGAAACTCCAATGACATGGATTTTAGAATTTCTCATGTAGCTCCAATTTTCTTATTCTCTTTTCTCTAATTGGAGTCTTCTTGTCTCTCAGTACTGCATTCTGAGTGTTTCTTTATATCTATTTTCCAGTTGGCTGGTTCCTTCTCCAGGTATGTCCAACCTGCTTATACATATAAAATCTTCTTTCAAAACTATTTAGTAGTGTTGTTCTTTTTGCTGATACTATAGGTTAATGTATAGCTATATTTTTTCATCAATTTCTATTTGGCTCTTATTTAAATCTACCATGTCAAATTTTGTAGATTCTTATTTCCTACTAAAATTTTTAT
>NW_012151669.1:5982-6314 GCF_000956105.1 Propithecus coquereli
GTTTCATCTTGTTTTCAATAGGATCTTGAATAGACAAAATTAATTAGTTTACCTTGTTAATCTGTTGATGTAAGGTACATTATAAAATGTGATGCTCACATGATATAACATACTCATTTGTATGTTGCAAATCAAAGTTTAACTGATGGTCAACTATAATAAATACCATTTTTCTTTACCTTCTCCTACACTTCTTGATACATACATTTATAATTCCTTCCTCATAATCATCATAAGCAGGCCAATATTTCTTTTGGCTCACTATATAGATGATGTATCTGGCTGACCCTGAAGCAAATAGATTTAGAGTCTTCATGGCTAAATGGACCCAT
>NW_012151670.1:0-443 GCF_000956105.1 Propithecus coquereli
AAACTGAAGAGAGATGCAAAACGATTATAAAAATGAAAGTCACACTAGAAGACTAAAAATGTTAAATGGGCTTTTATCATGAAAGGGTGCTGAATTTTGTCAAATTCTTTTTCTGCATCTATGGAGATGATTATTTGGTCTTTGTTTTTGCTTCTGTTTATGTGATGAATCACATTTATTGATTTATGTAGGTTGAACCATCCCTCTATCCCTGGGATGAAGCCTGCTTGGTCTTGGTGGATTATTTTTTTCATGTGCTGTTGAATTCAGCTTACTAGTATTTTATTGAGGATTTTTCCATCCATATTCATAAAGGATATTGGTCTGTAGTTTTCTTTTTTGTTGTGCCCTTACATATAATAACAATCAACAGCTCAAAAAGACAACATACAGAATGGGAGAAAATATTTGCATGCTATACATCCGAAAGAGGGCTAATGGTC
>NW_012151670.1:493-814 GCF_000956105.1 Propithecus coquereli
GGCCTTCATCTAATATGAACAATGTTCTTATATTAATAAAAAGGGGAAATGTGGACATAGAGATATAAATAGAAAAAGTTGATGTAAAAGACATATGGAGAAGATGACTACCAACAAGCCAAGGAGAGAGGCCTGGAACTGATCCTTCCCACAAAGCCCTCAGTAGAAACCATCCCTGCCAACACTTTGATTTTGGATTTCTATCCTCTAGAATTCAAGGCAATAAATTTCTGTAATTTAAGCCACCCACTGTGTGGTATTTAGTTCTATAGCTGTAGCAAACTAATACAGTATTTGTTGAACATATCTGTTGAACAAATT
>NW_012151670.1:12879-14145 GCF_000956105.1 Propithecus coquereli
GTTGTTACTCTTGCACTTGGTCAACTTACTAAATCAATTATTAGTCTGAATATTTTGTTAATTATATCAGGTAGCAATGTATAAAATTGTATAAACAAAGTCTTTTGTGCTCGTACATAAAAGCACACACGTAAACACATATTAAATGTTGATCTATATCAAACTTTATCTAAGCATCTCCTGAGATGTTTATTAGCCAAATACATTTATTCAGCTCTTATTATTTTCAATATGGAATTTTCACTTGACTTCCTTTAAGGGAATACTGTTGAGTACACATATCTGTCTTCATTGTGCTTCCCTTCCTTACTCCTCTGCAAGGTGTGAGGAAGCAATATTTTGAATGGTGATTTTGAAAAGAGGAATTGAACATGCACATATCAACCTTTTTTCTCATTCTTCTTGGAAGCCAAGACAAAGGAGGAGGAGAGGAAAGAAGAAAGAAATATGAAAGACAGGTGGAGAAGGAACAGATGCGTGAGGAGGAGGGAAAGAAGGGGGAGAAGGATGAGAGCAAGGAGAGGAGGGAGGACTAACATGTATTACACATATAGTCAACCAGAGACTGTCCTAAATGCCTTCCGTGTATTATCTCATTTAATGAACACAACAATTCTCATGGCTAAGAACTCTCATTATTCCCATCCGTAGATAAGGAAACTGAAGCACAAAAGGATATATGATTTATACGGTTAATAAGTTATAAAGCTGGGCTGTTTACCTGGATAGTTTGACTCAAGAATTCTTCTTAAACTTTAATAATCCCTGTAATTATCACAGATCCTTGAATTTCATGATTTTATTGCTTAGTTCCTCTTAGTTTTTCATTCATAAATATATACATAATATTTTTGGATGTGCTTGTGGTTTCTAAGCTTTTCACATCATATCACATATGTTAAAATGTTTCTTTTTGCAATTATACCTGATTCTTAGAATAGTCTGATAATGCACTTACGTGACTGTTTGCACTCTCGTTGACTATATTGTTCATGTATCTTCTAGAAATCAATGTTACAGAATTGGGTTGCCAATCTGATTCATATTGTTTTACAAGCAATCTGTTATTTTTATTTCATGGATTTTCAGAATTTTTTCTTTTGTTTATTTTTCTGTGTCATCCATGCGAAACTGGTTGTTTCCTCCCCATTAATCTGTTTGGTATAAGATTCACTTTTTTAACCAGAAGATTCACATCTTCCACCCAATAAAATACATTTTCATTATTAATTTGATTATATTCTTTCAATCAAATCGGAAAACAAA
>NW_012151670.1:16865-17220 GCF_000956105.1 Propithecus coquereli
TATGAGTTGAGGTTCAACATTTCTGGAAATTTATAATTTAAAAAACATTCTCAAATTTTTTCATAATTTTTAGCTTTGACTCCACTGAAGTTAGAAGGCAGGTCTCCCAGTGTGATGGTTAACTTCATGGGTCCACTTGATTGGGCTAAGGGATGTCCAGATCACTGGGAAAACATTGTTTCTGGGTGTGTCTGTGAGGGTGTTTTAGAAAGAGATGAGCATTTGAATAGGTAGGTTGAATAAAGAAGATCTGCCCTCGCCACGGTGGGTGGGCATCATCCAATCCAATCCGTTGAGCACCAGAATAGAATAAAAATGTAGGAGAAGGGTGAATTTCCTCTCTCTCTCTCTCTCT
>NW_012151671.1:0-628 GCF_000956105.1 Propithecus coquereli
GCATGCAGTAGATATGCATCTGAGTCTTCTGCCAGTTGTTTTGATCTACTGGTATATTGCCTATCGTAATAAATAATCTCCTTATTGATCTCCTTGGTGGTGCTATTTTATTACGTAGGAGAAGGATCACTCTATAATTGAACCAAGGCTGTGTAAATGATCTCTATTGTTTTCTACTTCTGATGTGGTAGTACTTTCTTCACTATTCTTCTTTTTAACAATATGCATCTGAGTCTTCTGCCAGTTGTTTTGATCTACTGGTATATTGCCTATCGTAATAAATAATCTCCTTATTGATCTCCTTTGTGGTGCTGTTACGTAGGAGAAGGATCACTCTATAATTGAACCAAGGCTGTGTAAATGATCTCTATTGTTTTCTACTTCTGATGTGGTAGTACTTTCTTCACTATTCTTCTTTTTAACAATATTTATTAAAAACAGACATACATACACTTTTTTTTGTTGTTGTTGTTTAAACTCTCATGTCCCTGTGACAGCAAAATGACTTAGGGAGAGAAGTAAATCACTTAGCAATGTTCCCAATTGACACATTGCTCTCAAGTAAACTCCCCTTGATTAAGGCATAACAGTTTTTCTGCCCTTTAATAGCTGGTAGCTACAGAGGAGA
>NW_012151671.1:2951-3281 GCF_000956105.1 Propithecus coquereli
TAGGATCCAACAATTTTTTCTAATAGGTATTGCTCCGGCATGAAGGAAAATGAGACAAGCCAAGGGGAACTTTTTGTTTTCCAGGAGAGAGATTTTGTGCACAGAAATAACTATTTTAGTTGATGTGACTTTTATTTACTGATTAATATATTAAAGTCAAAATTTCATTAAAAAGCTTATTTTACTTTAAGATTTTAAGTTCAACTCAGAAATCTTAATTTTTCATTTATAAATCTCATAAAGCTTTCAAGGCTGTATTTAAAGAAGTGGATTATATTGTGTCCATACACTTCAAGTTGATCAAAATTTGAACAATTGGTTACATTGGCA
>NW_012151671.1:5001-5364 GCF_000956105.1 Propithecus coquereli
AGAAAGTTTTATGTGAGAATGAGGGAGGTACTTCTAAATCCAGAAACCTTGGTGTAGTGGAATAATTCCAAGATGATAGAACTGAGTCATACTTGCTACCTTCTTGTCCATTTCACAGATACGTTCGTGGATCCTCAGACGAGGAACTATATATTCATCTTCACTTTTGTCCTCTTACCTGGCTTCTTAAAATCTACACTATGTGGCCAGTCTATGCTCTCAATTAGCCATTTGAGAGCTTAACTCCTAATGATACAAAATGGGAATGCCTAACTCTCCAGCCCCTTCTAGTGGTAAGTGAACCATGGACAACAATGTGTACTCTCTGTAGGTTGCAACAACAAATACCCAAATAAATAAAAA
>NW_012151672.1:0-260 GCF_000956105.1 Propithecus coquereli
AATTTTATAATAGCAAAAATTGAAAAACTATAACTTAACTATACAATATTGTGAGATTGATTAAGTCATTCCCATGTAACTAAATATTATGTGGCTGTTAAAATTAGGTTGTATAAGGCTATTTATTATTCATTAAAGTGATTCACCCTGTATAACTAAAATGGACAAAAAGTTGTCTGTAAAACAGAGTTTTCAATATGAATATATATGTTTTAGACTTGTGTATACACACACACACACACACACACATCTGGAAATGA
>NW_012151672.1:2794-3147 GCF_000956105.1 Propithecus coquereli
AATTTATGCACATAAATTTGGAATTTAAAGGATATGGGCAAAATATTTTAAAATATCAGTGAAAAAACATTATTCAAGAAGAAATAGATAACCTAAATTACCCTGCAACCACTCATAAAATTGAATAAATAGTAAAACATCTTTCCACAAAGAAAACTCCTGGCTCAAATGGCTTCGCTAGTATTTTCTATGAAATGCTTAAAAAAGAAACATTTTGCAATTAAACAAAAATGCTCTCAGATAATATAAAAAGAAGGAAAAATCCCCAGCTTATTTGACAAAGATAGCATATTCCTCATTCAAAACCCCAAAATAGGACAGTATGAAAAAGAAAAATATATTTACACACATAC
>NW_012151672.1:6138-7834 GCF_000956105.1 Propithecus coquereli
TGGGTCTCTGTGATTCAAGGCCTCTGATGAGGTCACAGCCAGAGCTGCAGACATATCAAGACTTAACTGAGTTTAAAGGATCCACTTTCAAGGTCACTTAGGTGATTATCAGGCTTTGTTTCTCACTAGCTGCTGAACTGGCAGCCTCAGATCCTAGCCATACAATGTGGGCCTCCCCACAGGGCCGCTTACCACGCAGCAGCTGGCTTGCTCAGCACAAGTGAGCCAAGGAGTGAGAGGGAGGGACAAGGAGGGGAAGAGAGAGAGAAACCAAGATGGAAACCATGGTTTTTTATAACCTAATATCAGATAATATATTGTATCACTTCTGCAGTATGCTGTAAATTAGAATAAAATGGAAGAGAAGCAATAATTTCAGTTTATACTCAAGGAAAGGAACACAAAAAAGAGGTAGAGATCAAGGAGGGGGAGGCACCACCATATTATATTGATTAGGACACTGAGATTCAATAAGATTCAATGAATTCACACCACTGTGAAAGGTGGGTTTAGTATTAGAAGCCAGGATTCTCAGGGCTGATTAATTAGTCCTCTCTCCTTACAAATAACTTACTGAAATCATTTGAAAATTCATTGATGAGGTCATGTATTTTGTTACTTTAAAGTACTAACAACATTATTATGATTTATTTTCTGCCTCCCTGTATTAGGTAGATGTAGGCTTCTCTGTATATACAATAAGCAGCAACAGCCACAGAGGAATGATCACCTAAACAAGATCAACACTGATTTTTCCTCTCTCACACATAAGAGAAGTCTGGAGGTAGACAAACTAGATAAAAAAGCTCCAGGCTGTGCCTCAGGACCCCAGGCTCCTATTGTTCTGCTCCAGTACCCTAGTGCATGGCTGCCATTTCCACGTTCCCAACCTTGGTCCAAGATGGTTGGGAATTCCAGAAATTCATTGTATGACAAAGGAAGATGGAAGATAGAAGGAAAAATGGTGTTTTCTCATCTGGATTTAGCTCCAAATGAGCCAACTTTCTGGAAATTTCATTGGCAATAGTTAAATCATATGGTCATACTGTTAGGTTTGTTCCAGGTGGGAACCCGAAAAGTATGTGGTTAATGCAAAACTTAGGCTTGTAAAACAATAGCCTCAGGAGTGTGGAGAATCCCCAGACATTGTAAACCTAACAGAAAGCTGCAGTCAGCATTCCTTTTCCCTCTGATAAAGATGAAGTCTATCCCTCCCTAGGTCTCCTGATAAGGACAATCCCAGAGCTGAAGGATGGATGTGACTGGGGCAGGGGTCCTAGGAGCTGGTTGTTTGAAAAAGAATTAATTACAAATGGCTATTCTGGCCCACTTACTACCCCCCAGAAAAACCCTCTATAAAACCCAAGATTTTCCCATTTTCTCTTGTGGAGACTCTTTGGCCTCCATCCATCTGCACCTAGATGCTCAAAATAAACAGCATTTTGCTACACATGAGACTTCATATGTCTCTTCTCTTGGCTCTGGACCTAACACATACCTAACTATAGAGCAGGTGGGGAAATATAGTCATTTATTCTGTGCAGCAGCATGTTCAGATTTTGTGTTTTTAAATCTCATACTAAAATGGAAGAGGAGAGTGGATAGCAAAGTAAGAAAATGGCTGTCTTTACTGCTCTGAATTATAAAAGAGATGCTTTCTCACTACAGACTGTGTGAGCAGTAAAGAGAAAAAAGG
>NW_012151672.1:9004-9503 GCF_000956105.1 Propithecus coquereli
AAGTACAATTCCCAAGGTAACATGGCTAAAAGTAGGAAACACTGAGATCCAAACTCAGATTTGTAGAAATACGAAATAAATGTTAATTTCAATGTTAAATTTATCTCAAATTAGACCTGGCTTCTAAACTTCCCTATTATTAGCATTAACTGCTAGTTTATCCATAATCATAAGTTCTTAACTTTAAGTAATTACTTAATATGTCAAAAAATGCTAATTATATAATACTTTATTATTGTCATGTGTATTATTAGCAAACTAACAGATACGACAAGGTTAATAAGTATCGCTTAAGTACTTGATACTTATCAGGTAGTTTAATAGGTAGTTTAGAAACATAGCAATAAGACAAAATTTCCAAATTTCTGAAACTTCCCAAATTTAAAGTATAATAAATTCAAATATTGGTAGAGTTATAGCAACAAAGGGTCATCTAATTTAAGATTGCTGGGATTTTAAATTGGACAGCCACAGAGGAATGATCACCTAAACAAGATCA
>NW_012151673.1:0-425 GCF_000956105.1 Propithecus coquereli
CTGAGCTGGTCTCTATTTCTTGCCATGTGCAACAATCTAACAAATACAGAAAGTGAAGAGGCGAAGAAAAATACAGCTACTGACATCTGGGGAAACAAAATGCTTCCTTGTATTAATGCTTCTCTCTTTTCTTTTTTTACAGGGAGACCACAATTACAACAGTTAGTTTTGAATGGTACGGAGGAGATTTATAAGAATTTAAGCTACTTGTCAGAGCATTTGATTTGTTTTTGATGCTTCTTTGATCTCAGGTTTAATCGACATGCTTAGTCAGTTCATCTGAGTAATAGAGGACTTTTGTTTTTGTTAGTCAAGTACAATTAGTGTTTCTCATGGTGTTCCCATGAGAAAGATCTGAGTTCGACACATTCATTTTAGAGGGGAAAAAAGAGACTTATTTATGTTCTTCCTTTTATTTTTCTCAT
>NW_012151673.1:11743-13556 GCF_000956105.1 Propithecus coquereli
TACCCTTGTAAGGACTAGTATAATGAATAATCGTTCAAGGTAAATTGTAAAATTAATGACAATTTTGAGTGTGCACAGGGTATTATAACATAATCAGAATGAGGATTTACTTTACCACCTCTCTTAAAAAGTATTATTTTTCTTGGCATGGCAAAAGTATCTTAAATCTGTGATGAAGGCTAAATCTTCAGGGTAAACTTTTAAAATATTGAATTACATGAAATTATCTATATTGGACCATTTTTGACCAATATCCAAAGGTAGGGGTAGAATCACCTGGCTATGGTTGGGGATTGGCAGGCAGGGATTAAAATATGTAAGTTTTAATTGCTCGTTTCAAATTTTTTCTCATTATAAAGACCATCTAAATAAATGTAGATTACTTATTTTATTTATTCCCATTTCAGACAGAGTTTAAATGCAAAAATCACACAGTGATATAATAATCTGATTGTTCTTTTTCAAAATAGCACCAGTCAGACATACATTTTTATGGTTCAAATTTACCCTTAATTTTGTCTGCTGCGTTCTTCATAATTTTTTTAAAAGATCACTTGAACCCAAATCTTCCAATGCCATTAATCAAAAGCAATGTGAATCTGGGTGGATTCAACGTAGCTGCTGGATTTGTAGTATCAAAGATTTGACAGCTTACAATGACGCTATTTCAGCACCTATGCATGGTTTAACTATGTAAGGAAAATGATTTTAAGTTATATTTTGATTTACTCTCAACAAAGTTTCCACTATTCTAAGAAACAAAAGTTGCTTTCTTTATGCAATTTCTAAATTAACTATACTTAAACCTAAAACTATATTGAGAAGTTAGTCTCTGATGATATTGAAAGAAAGAAAGAGAGAGAAGAGAGGGAGAGAGACACATTATGATATGAATCAGTATGAATACCAACAGTCTCACTACGCTACTGAAACAACAGAGTGTTAATGGTTAGTGGAAGGTGGCACACAAACTTTACTATAAGAACTTCAGAGTTTGGGTCAACCCTGCTCAAAGCTACCAAAATATAAATCAGCTATAAACAAACAACCAGAAACTAAAGCTAATATCCAGAGTCATGGGTCACACTTGGAGATTCTGATCCAATGAGTATATGGTAGTGCCTAGGAATTTCTGTATTTATACACTTTCTTTGGCTAATCTATTGCTCATCTAGATTAAGACCCACTGTTTTGGAGAATGCTGGGTGCAGAAATCAGGAGGTCTGGATTCAAACCCTGGCTCCGTCAGAAACGACCAGCTAACATCTTGGTCTTCATTTTGTTCTTTAAAATGAAAGAATTTCCTCTCAGCTCTAAACTTCTAGCATGATTTAACTTGATGATATCACTGTAAAGTATTTTTTTTTTTTTTTTTGGAGTCTCACTCTGTCACCCAGGCTGCTGGAGTGCAGGAGTGCAGTGACATGATCACAGCTAACAGGAGCCTGGAACCCCTGGGCTCAAGCCTCCCGTGTAGCTGGGACAACAGATGCATGCCACCATGCCCAGGTAGTTTTTTGTTTTGTTTTTAGAGACAGGGTCTCACTATATTGTCCAGGCTGTTCTTAAACCCCTGGCCTCAAAGTGATACTCCCGCCTCAGCTTCCTGAGTCGCTAGGATTGCAAAGCCACCACACCCAGCTAAGTGTGTTTCTTTCCTAGCTCCAATCCTATGATAAAAATACAATATTGTGTTTAGTTTAAAAATTGATTTTTGGCATCTGACAGTTGTGCACACTTTATTGAAGTGGTTCATGTTTGTTAAACTAAGTCAGCCACAACAAAGTGATCCTTCATTTATGTGACTGAATGA
>NW_012151673.1:13656-14029 GCF_000956105.1 Propithecus coquereli
AGCCTGGAACCCCTGGGCTCAAGCCTCCCGTGTAGCTGGGACAACAGATGCATGCCACCATGCCCAGGTAGTGTTTTGTGTTTTGTTTTTAGAGACAGGGTCTCACTATATTGTCCAGGCTGTTCTTAAACCCCTGGCCTCAAAGTGATAATCCCGCCTCAGCTTCCCGAGTCGCTAGCATTGCAAAGCCACCACACCCAGCTAAGTGTGTTTCTTTCCTAGCCCCAATCCTACGATAAAAATACAACATTGTGTTTAGTTTAAAAATTGATTTTTGACATCTGACAGTTGTGCACACTTTATTGAAGTGGTTCATGTTTGTTAAACTAAGTCAGCCACAACAAAGTGATCCTTCATTTATGTGACTGAATGA
>NW_012151673.1:18750-19808 GCF_000956105.1 Propithecus coquereli
AGTGACTTCACTATTTGTATATAATTCAAAATGCCTGTTTATACATTCTATTGGTGCATCTTCCAAGAAAAAATTCATTAATAATTGGTTCCCTCGAAGTTTCATATAAAAATAGTGATTTTATCCATTAAATGAAATAACTTTTAAGTTTGATTTCTATTTCTAAGCCTGTAGATTTAGTTTTGTGACATTGCAGAAACTTTCAAAATCATGGATTTAAACTCTTTGAATAAATTGAATAGCTATATGATATGCTTTATAGCAATGTCCATGTGCATGTTTTTATTTTGTAATAATTTGCTGGCAACATCTATTGCCTGAGCACTAATAGTTCCCATCCCGGTGCGCAGGCTGAAGAGTTAATATTTCTGCAAATGCCACACGGCCAGCCTCTGGGGGCAGATGGGCAAGCTGGCCACTCCACCTTAGATCCTGGTGCTGACTGGCTTTTGGAGTCCCTCCTTCCCCTGCAGCCTTTGCTGACACCCACCGCTGTTTCTGCTGGTGCTGTCACCTTCACCTGCATCCATCTGGGCGCAGGTCCTGCCTGACGTGCCCACCCCTTCAGGGCTCCAGCTCTGCTGACTGCCATGAGGCATACTTGTGCACACCTGCATACTGCACCAACTGCTATGCATGCACACTGCCTGCTGGGTCCTCAGGCCTGAGCCCGTGTGTGCATGAGCTGCAGCTGCTGAAGCATTACCATGTGCATGTGCTGTCACCCAGCACATCTCCCACCCATGCACATGCTCCATTGTCCCATGAACCTTCACATACAAAACACAAGTTGAGAAATAAAAGGGTTTAGAATTTCCAGGCCGTCACAGCAGAACATTAAACCAAGCACAGGGCTTTCCTTAGCACAGGGCCCTGTGTGACTGTGTTAAATGTCCATGAAACCAACTCTGGAAGCCACACTACAAAATGTATTCTTACATAGAAATAAAGGGTGGCATGGTGGTTACCAGAGGCTGGGGTGAAGGAGGAATGGGGAATGGGGAGATGCTGTTCAAAGGGTACAAAATTTCAATTAGGAGGAATAAGTTTTGGGGATC
>NW_012151674.1:0-19105 GCF_000956105.1 Propithecus coquereli
AGCGCCCCTTTCTATCCTGGGATCAAGAGAAATCCGAGTTGCCCAGAGCTAGGAGGTATTAACAAGAGACAACTATGTATGCTGAGATGAAAAGGACAGAAAATCTGGAGCCAGACAAATCTGGTTTGAAAATCCCTATCAGCCAGGGTTAGCTGTGCAACCCTACATAAGTATATAAATGCATTAGCCTCTCTGAGCCCTAGTTTCCTCATCTGTAAAATGGCAACAGTAAGACCTTCTACCCTCAAGGCTGATGCTGTGAGTTTAGATGAGGAAATGTGAGATCACTCGGTTGGCAGAGCAGGAGCTCGCTGCATGGATGTTGGCCTCCAGCTGCCAGAGCGATCCTTTAATAACAGGCACTTCTCTGCTTAGAACCTTCAGCGGCTCCCCATTTGCCAAGATAGAGCCCAGGTGCCCAGCATGGCTAATAGGGTGAGTGAGCCCTCCTCGGTCTGGCCTCCAGTTCCCTAACTTTATCCTTTGCTGGGATCCACCTCACGTTCTGTGTTCCAGCGAGACCAAACGGCTTGTCTTTCCCTGTGGAGGCAGCAGGCTATTACTTGCTGTTCCCTCTGCCCTTCCCCTTCTCACTTCAGGGTAAATGCAGAATCTTTTTTCTCCTGTGTTTCCCTCCCCTGCCCCACTCCATGTATCCTGTACGTGCTTCTGCACTGCCCACACTATTGTTCTCAAATGCTCTCATGCCTGTCTCTGCCTAGGCTGAGCATTCCTGGCACATGGAGACTATGCCAAAGGAATGAATAAACCAAATAAATGATCAGAACAGCATCTCCCTCAAGTACAAGAGAGCAGGTCCCAGGGGAGACAGAGAAAGTTCAGGGCAGAGCAGACAAAGCCCGGGAAGTACAAGGAGAGAGAAGCCAGTGAGCACAGAAAAACTCAGGAACACACCACCAGCCAGCTTGGAATCTTGTTCTGGGGTGAGAATCTGACGGCAAAATGGCAGCCCCAGGCCTGGATGTATCTGGCACACAGTAGGTGCTTGATAACTGGTGTTGATAGATACAGACCTGGAGTGCGAAGCCTCCCGGAGGAAATCTAACACGATAAAGAGCCAAGGAAGCAGGCAGAGAGATAAAATGGTTACTTCGTGTAAAACTCAGCCAATAGGAGCAAAAAGGATGTGTTATTAGTGTCTTGTCTCACAACCACAGACTTGCTCTGGCAGCCAAACCCACTTGGAGCAGAAGTGCCCACAGTCTGGCTCTGGTTTCGAGAACAAAGAGAAAAAAAAATCTATGATGTAGGGGTGGAGCGCCCTCTGCTGGAGATGGGGGTGGAGTACGGTGCAGGAAAGAGCTCAGCAGATTTACTGAAGGCAGAGGCACTGCTCAGTACACACTGGCCGTGCAGAGAACGTCAGACATTAGAGCTGGCCATGCCGGTTATCCTCCCCTAGCAGAGTAAGAAAGCAGGAGCATGTGGTGTGTGTTAATAAGAGGCGGGTGACAAGAGCAGTGGGTTAGGCATTCAGGAGGCCAGCTACTAGTTGTGCAGGCTTGAGCAAAGTCACTCGTTTTATGAGTCTCAGTTTACTCACCTGTCAAGTGGTGTGATAGAAACATTAACGAAAAAGAAATGAACTTTCACTTGGAGTTCAGGAGAGATTCAGGTACTAGGGTCTCAAACTGCCTAGCAGATAGATTAGTAGCCCATTCGGTTCTCTGTCCCAGCCCCACGGTCCCTCAGCCTCCCCATCCCCCCATCTCAAGCCACTTTGATCTCTCACCTGTGTTTTAGGATGGCATCCTCGCTGGTATACCTGTACAGACCTGGAGGAAGGCAGGAGGAAGGCTAAATCCAGAGGCTCCATCACCTGGCCAGAGATCTAAAGCTCCTGCAGTGTTACGGCTGAACCCAGGAGAAGGCTGACCACCTCGGGGTCACCCTCAACTCTCACCTGGGCCCAGGTGCACCCCAGCTCTGCGCCGGCGGTGGATACACACAGCGGTGCCCAGCAGCAGCAGCCAGAGAACAACACCCCCGCTGGCAATGACCTCTGGCCGCCTCAAGGTGGCTCTCAGCTGCTCCAGGATCCAGGGACCATGCTCACGGGGTTCTCGGGCGGCTCGCTCCATGGCCTGCTCTGTATGGGATGCAGAGCTCAGGCAGAGGGGCAGGCAAGGCGGCGAGGGTCCAGCAGACAAGCGGGAGGAGCTGGAAGTGGGAGGCAGGAGCAGGAGGAGCGAAAGGTAGAAATGGGGGTGCAGGGTATGGCTGGGGCCTGTGGGCACTGCCCTCACCTAAAAGGAGGCACACAGGGCTACTGGGCTCCCCAGCCCCAGCGCCAGTGACTGCAGCCACTTGCACGCAGTAGGAGCCTGGCATTCGGGTGGCGATCTCCAGCTGGGTCTGCTCTCCCACTACAGTCCAGTTGGCTGGGGGCAGTGAGGTGTTGCCCAGGCTCCAGACCTGAGGCACAGGCAAAGGTGAGCAGCCTCCCGGGCACCGTCCCAGCAGCTGCACCCATCATCTGCGGGTCAGACTCCAGGCACGTGGTCAGCCTGCCCTGCCATCCACCCGGGAAGCCCCCCAACATGCACCCACACTTCCTAGTCCCCTCTCCTCTACAAAGTGAGAGAGACTTGTCTCAAGACCAACGGAAGAAGGACAAAAGCAACTTGCAAAAATATGCCTAAAACCAGTGGTTCTCAAATTCAGCGTGTTTCAGAATCACCTGGAAGCCTTGCTAAATTACAGCTTGCGGGAGTTTCTAATGGAGCAGGCCTGGGAAAGGCCCTGGGGCCATGCAGTCCTAACAAGTTCCCAGGTGAGGCTGATGTTGCTGGTCCAGGAGCCACATTTACAGCACCACAGTCTTAGACGTCTAGAGTCAGATACAACCCGGCGTGATTCCTGTTCTGTTTCTTTCACCTGTTACCTTAGCCTCACTTTCCACATCTGTAAATTGGGGATAATATCCTACAGGACACTGGGAGGTGAAGTGAGATCGTGGAGGCAAAGTGCTTGGCAGGGTCTGGCAGACAGTAGGTCCTTGCTCAACAAAGGTAAGTTTCCTTTGCTTCTCCACACAGGTGCTGTTTCTCAGTGCCCAGAGCAAGGGTCTGCAGGACTCTGGGGAGAAGAGATGCCCTGGTACCACCAGGAAGGGCTGTGGCAGCTCGTGGGGGGTACCTGGTAGCCACGGATGACGCCGTTGTGGTTTTCAGCAGGTGGTGGAACCCAGCTCACAAGGACACTGCCATTGCCAGGTTTTAGGGTCACCTCCTGGGGTGGGGCACTGGGCACTGGAGGGGAGGAAGAGAGGCGGTAAGGGGTGCTGAGGAAGAAGAGTCTAGGGAAGAGATCTGGAATGGGGGACACAGCCAGAGCCCCACGGAGGAGAATATAAGCTTCTCGCAGTTCTCCTTGCCTGGCCGGGGCAGAAGTGAATCCAGCAGTAGAACCCACCATACCCCACACTGGAGTGGGACAGTCCAGGGGCCCCCAAACAAGAAGGAGCCAGAGGGGATATTGTTGGGTTCTGGGGGGATCAGTCCCTGACCTTGTTCCGGCAGCCTCAGGAGCAGCACGTTGCTGTCGGGGCCCCGAGCCCGGCCGGAGGATGGTCTCACTTTGAACTCATAGTCTTGGCCCCAGTGGAGGCCCCCAAGCTCTGCGCTCTGCCAGCCGTCGAGCAACGCCTCTGCCCACGGAGCTCCCTGGCCTCCTGGGGCAGTCTGGGCCCTGAACAAGGCCGTGTAGGACTGAGCGGGTGCAGCAGGGCCACTCACCTGGGGAGGAGGCGGGCGCGAGGGTGAGGAGCCAGGGAGCTCGCGGCCAGCCTTTCCTGAGCTCTGGCTGGCTCTCACCCTTAGGATCTGGCCTCACCTTCCAGCTGAGCCACACGGCAGGCCCAGGCTTGGGGCCCTTTGCGGGGTCCGGCTGCAGCAGTGTCACGTTTTCCAGCCGAATGCGCACAGCCAGAAGCTCCAAAGGCTCCTTGAAATCCTGGGGCTCTGCGGGGAGCATGGGGCTGGGATGGGGCCTACAGGCCGGAGCGAAGGACTGAGGAAGCCAAACTCCCGGAGTCCCCAGGTCTGGCACTCCCATTTCCACTCCAGCATGGGGGCACCTCCCCTACATGAGGCCCCCACCACTCTGACCCTTGTCCCCAGGCTGAGCCCCACATACCCTAAGCCCAGCCCAAACCAGAACACACCACCCTGGCTGGAGTCCCCCAGCCGACCCGGACTTCAGCTGACCCCCTGCCTTACCCTGGACAGACACCCTGGCTGCTCGGCTCTCCCGCTGCCCTGCGTTGTTGGCGGCCACACACATATAGGTCCCTGCGTCACTCTTCTCTGCTTTTGCCATCAGCAGGGAACCCCTGGACACCTGTCGGGGCAGGTGCACTGTGAAGTCCCCCACGTGTGGAGAGTCTCAGAGGCTGGAGGGAAGCCTGAGGCCTCACTGCCCTCCCTTGCTCAAATTCTGCCAGGGGCCACGGGGCTAGAGAGCAGGCCAGTCCCGCAGGGTGCGCCCAGTCGTGTGGGGAGGGGTACACTCACCGTGTGCCGCCCCGGCTGGAGGGCCAGGGGTTTCCCATCTTTCCACCATGACACTGTGGGCTCCGGGTGGCCCCAGGGCGGCCCACATTCCAGAATCACCTGCTCGCCCTCCACAGCCTCTGTGTCCCGAGGTTGGATCTGGAAATCCTCCCGGAGGACTGTTGGGAGGATGGAGGGTTGACAGGGAGCAGGGCCTGTCCTCCCTTTCCATTCCCTCCCCTCCCCTACCACACTTGCCACATTCTGCTTTGCCCACCTCCGAGGCCTCCCATCCAGGGCCGGCCCAACCCCGCTCTCCTTCCCGAGTCTCCCAGCCCAGGCCTCTGCCTGCTCACAGACATCCCCTGAACTTCCCTCAGCCCTGGCATCTCAGCCCAGGTTGGCCCCGCCCTGGGCCTCTTCCCAGGCTCACCAGCCACAAACAGCCGAGCACCTCGGCTGACTGCTGTGCCCAGGTGGTTGCTGGCCTCACAGGTGTAGATGCCCAGGTCTGCGGATTGGGCCTGGTCATCGTGGGCCCGTCCCTGGGCAGGAGGCCGCAGCAGCAGGAGGGTTCCATCAGGTAGGAGGTGGTGTAGGTCTGGGGGCACCATGCTCAAGGGCTGCCCATTCAGCAGCCAGCGGATGGTGGGAGGCGGCTGGCCGGAGGCTCGGCAGCTCATCCTGGCGGGGCCAGGGCCCTGGAGCAGCTGGTCCTGGGGGTGGACTAGGATCTGGGGCGGGGAGTCCTGGGCCATGCCTCCTGGGAGGTAAAGGGAGCAGAGCCAGGTCTGACCACCTCGGCGGCCCAAATCCCTGCCCTCGCATCAGCTGTCTTCTGTTGTGTGCAAGTTTTCCTGGTGGCCGTGCCCGTGACGGTCAGATAACAAGCTAGCAGGGAGTGGCAGGGGAGAGGGCCAACGTGCATGGCATCCAGGCCACGGCTGTGTAATGCGCACGCACACACATACTCATCATCATCATCATCATCATCTCTGGTACCCCCACTGCGAAAGGGAAGCAAAGGAGCCAGTGGCCATCTCCTGCCCTGACCGGGCCTTGGATCGAAGGAGCGTGGGCCGGGAGGGGGGCCGCACTCACCCGTGAGGAGCAGGAGCAGGAGGGGCAGGGGCCGCCCGGCCCCTGGGAGGCTCACTCCTCCAGAGCCCATGGCGGCTCTCAGGCCTCTGTCCTTGTCCCAGGCACTTTGTCCTACTGCTCTGAGCTCACAGCTGAGAGGGAAGGAGGGGAGGGGTGGGGTGGTGGTGGTTGTTTGTGACGGAGACTGCCCCAGGAGGGAAGCGGCTTTGAGGAAACCGATGCTTCCTGCCTGGCCCTTAGTGCCCTGGAGAACTGGGAGGAGACCAGAGGCGAGAAACTCTCTGACCTCAACTCTTAAGCCATCTCCCCAGCTCTAACTTCAGCCCCAGATCACCTCATGATCTAATCTGAGACTTCTTAATGGGAGTCCTCACATTAACCATAACTCCAACCATAGCCTTAATGCTTCAGCCCTAACACTCTATTGAAATCTTATCTTTGTATGATAGATGCAGTGGCTCACGCCTGTAATCCTAGCACTCTGGGAGGCTGAGGCAGAAGGATCGTTTCAGCTCAGGAGTTCAAGACCATCCTGAGCAAGAGCAAGACCCCGTCTCTACTTAAAATAGAAAGAAATTAGCTGGACAACTAAAAATATATAGAAAAAATAAGCTGGGTGTGGTGGCACATGCCTGTAGTTCCAGCTACTTGGGAGGCTGAGGCAGGAGGATCGCTTGAGTCTAGGAGTTTGAGGTTGCTGTGAGCTAGGCCGACGCCATGGCACTCTAGCCCAGGCAACAGAGTGAGACTCTGTTTAAAAAAAAAAAAAAATCTTATCCTTGAGTCCCAACCCTTATCCCTTTGTTTCCAGGTGACCACCCAGAGGCAGAGTCTCAGGGCACAGCATGGAGAAGCTGAGGACAGAGGGCACAGGGGTGGGGGGGACAGGGGTGGGCTGTCATCCCACGATCCCCATCCCCAGGGACACATAGGGCAGGGGTGAGGTAGAGGAGAAGATAGGAGGGACTCAGAGCCTCTGGACCAAGCTGGCAGATTCCCGTAGAGCATGTCTACATTCAGCTCAGAGATGGATGAAATGGCTTCGTGGAGGCCTTACTTAACCCTGTAAGTCAATTTCCTTATATGTAAAATGGGAATAATCATAGTAGCTCCTACCTTGAGAGCTAGAGTACTGATGAAACCACTTAGCACATGCAGTGCCCCACGCATTATAAGTGATCGGTAAAGGTTAGCCAGTATTTTTTACTTATTCTTATGCATATCCCATCACTGAAACTATTCAAGCATCCTCAGCAGGGATATTTTCCAGGCCCTGGAAATGTGGTTGGAGTGAATGATCTTTGAAGAGTCTTTCCAGTCCTGAGACCCTGTGTCTGTGTCTGTACCAGACAGGACTTGCAGCTTCTGAGCCTGCAATGTCAGCTGTCATCCTGCTGCCCCCACTACCCACCCCCAGCTGACAGAGAGGCTGCTCTCCCCTCTCAGAGCCCAGCTCCAGTTTACAGGTCTCTTCCTTCCAAATCTGGAATCTCAGCCATTTCCTGAAGCTGTTCCCGGAAGGCCAAGGCCAGGCTGTGGGGCTCAGCGGAAGAGTATCCAGCCTTTGTTCCCAATTGTTCCAGGCCCACTTCTCTGCAGGGCCCCGACCCCAGCTGACGCCCTCCCTTCCTCCCCCCTCCCAGATGGGCTGCAAGGCCAACCACAGCCCTGACAGCCTGTCAAGTGGAAGCCTCCTCCACTCCTCCTCCTCTTTCCCTCAAACCCACACCAAGACTAAGACAGAATCAGAGCAAGAGAACACCAGAGTCTCTAGAAACTAGGGGGTTTCATCAGGTAAAGAATAGACAGAGTGAAAAGCATAGGGTGACAGAGTTGGAAGGATAGGAATGGGGGTCAGGGAACAGAGTTTGGGATTTCAGATGTGGAGGCGCTAAGGGTGGTGGCAACGCCCACGACTTCAGCATGGGTGTATGTATGACAGGCGGAGTGAAGTAGAGTTCATGGGGCCAGGGATCTGTGGGGCCAGAGCAATAAAGGGAATATTGATACGGACACTAAGTCAGCCAAGGGGGAGAGAGGAGAGGATGTGGTGGGAGGGTGGATTTACTGCATATGTGGCCAACCTGGGATTTGCCAGGTACAGTCTCCAAGAGTGTCTGACCCCTGACCGCCAGCTCCCCAAGCATGTTGCTGTCAGCAGTCCTCCTTCAGTTTCTTCTGCTTCTACATCCAGCCAAATTCTCTGCTAATGTTATAACGCCAACTTTACTCAAATCTCTGCAATCCAGAAAGACGGTGTAAGTTTCCCTCAGGAAAAAAGAAGGCAAATCTCGAAGGAATTCTCATCTACCAAGTAGCCCTGACCTCAGCTGAGAGAGAATGGACGGGTTAGACAGCAGGAGAGGTGCCAGTGAGTCCCTCAGGGACAGAGCCCCAGCGGCTCCGGCACCCTGAGGAACAGCCCCTGCCCCACAGTCACCTGCCCCACGCCTGGAGATCAACTTCCGCACAGCTTGTCCCCACTCCCAGGCTCTGGTGAGCCGGGTGCTAAGAGCTGAAGGCTGTTGGTGGGACATGAGGATTCCTTCTCCTCGCTCAGTCCAAGCATCCAGGACACTCAGGGATCCCTGCGGTGATGGCCCAGGGGACTTCCCAGCCGTGAGGCCTGTCTGGGTGGCTCCCAGAGACCGCGGTGCTCATTTCCAGCAACCAGGCCCAGCAGCATCCTGATTGTCTCATTTCCACAAACTAAGGAAGAGCCGACAGCATGAGTCACAGGGACGATGTGACCCCATAGGAGCCGTCTCCAGTTGTTATTTCAGGGAAGCTCTGCTCCGGGGCCCTGGTGATGTGCAGGCCCAGTTATACCCAGTGACGAGTTTAAATAGCACCTTCCTTCTCTCCTAGTTCCAGGGTTTCATGTTTTTTAACTCCTCCTTAGTTGCTTGTAAGAGGGAGGAGAGGAAAAGGATCTGGTACCCTTCTGAACCACCCTCCAGAGGAAATTTCTTTTCACCTCTGGCTCCTGTCTTCTCTGGCTTCCTGTTCTGTGTTCTCCGAAGATGCAGCTAGAGGCTCTTACTGGCCAAGCGGGTGGAGTAAAAGGGACAAAGTCATGTGGGATTGAAGTCAGTTGCACTTAGGGTGAGATCCTGCTTCCACCTCTCGTTGGCAGAGAGACCTTGAGTAAGTCACATAACCTCTCTGAGCCCCCTTTCCTCGTGCACTTTTGTCCGCATGAGGTTTATGAACAGTGGCTATGGGAGTGCTGTGAAAACACTGGATATGCGTTGGTTGTCCCTTCAATGTTTAGAAATAGCATACACCTTTCCCTGACCAACCCAGCCACAGCCAGTCCCAGCCACCCCCAGGCACTCTGTTTGGCCTTGTGACCTCACCCTTTTGTCTTATTGTTATTTTTTTTTTTATTTTATTTCCCCTCTTTGCTTGAGTCTGCTCAGTCCCAATCTCTAAATTCTCATCTTTGTCCCAAGATGCCAGTAGTGGGGCGGGGGGCGGGGGGGAGAGGTGGGAACTGAGTCAAGAGAGGAGACAGTAATGACCTCCTCTTAGCTGGTAGGAAACTTGCCCTGAGGCCACTTCACTGGCACAGCTTCTATTCCCTCATTCCTGGTCCCATTAACATCACGGGTGATTGCTGGGTCCCTGGGACCCATCATCACATCTACTCTCAACCCTGCATTTTCTTGACTTTCTCAACACCAATGACTGTGGGTCACACCCAGACCAAATATTGCCCAGCCGGAGATTTCAAAGGCTGCTGACGTAGATATTTAACCATCTGCTCACATGTCCAGGAAGAAGGGGAGATCAGTTACTGTGCTTTGTGGTCAGCCTGTCAATGCTCTCCAGCCAAAAACCACCAGGAACACACTTGTTGTTGAAGAAGTTGGGTTTATTACTCCTTGCAGCATGGGAGAGTGCACACCATGGGGAACCATGGAGTGTCTCAGTAAGAGCGTTCTTAGAAAGAACCCATTACAGGATTTGAGCTTTGACTGGGTGATTTTGAGGAGGGTCCAAGGAAGCGAGGCTTCACTCTAAATCAAGTGCTGTCAGGAAGAAAGGACATGCAATGATTCTTTGCAGAAGAGTGTCTTTGACAATTTCCTTGATATGTAATGTATCAAGTGGTTCTTTTTCTTCCTCTATGATAAAGTGTTGCTCTAATCCTTGATACATCTCCTCATGTAAGTGTTTAAGAGTTTCTCTAGGGAATAAATCCAGAAGTAGAATTTCTGGGTCTTAACACATACAAATATTTCGCTTTAGATGACATTGGCAGATTGTTTTCCAAGTCAGTTGTACCAATGTCCTTGAGCTATATCCTCAGAATGGTTGGTGGACTTCTAGTATGAAACATGGTACTTTATAGTTCTCTTAATTTGCATCTGACTGGTTAAAAAATAATAAAGCTAAGTATTTTTTCCAAGTATTTACTCACCATTTGTATTTTCTCTTCTGAGAAATATCTATTTCTACCTTTTGCCCATTTTTCTTTCTTTGAAATTTTATTTATTTGTCTTTTTCTCAATAACTCTTGGGAGATTTTACATATTCTAAAAAATAATTTTATGTGGATTACAGATATTGCAAAAAAAAACCCAACTTTGGCCTTGTATTTATTTTCTTTACAATATAACAAAATTTGTTAATTTATCTGTAGATGAATTTATTAATATTTATTTTTATGTTTAGTGCATTCTTCCTATTTTTAAAGAAAACCTCCTCTACACTAAAGCCAAAAATATATTCTCCCATATTTTCTTCTAAAAGTTAAAACATTTCACATTTAAGTCTTTGAATTATGACTAACTGATTATTTGATATGGCTTGAGGTAGGGATGCACTTTTTTTCCCAAATGGTAACCAGTTATCCCTGTACTATTTATTGCTATGCCTCCTTCACTCTTCGAATGTTCATGCATATGTAGCTTCTTTCATTAGGCTATTGTTTATTCCTGCGTGTATACCACACTGTCTCAATTACCACAACTATAACAAGTTTTTACATTTTGGTAGGGTGATTCTCCTTCCCCCTTTCTTTTTCAGGACTGTCTTGGCTATTCTTGGGCCTTCTGCTTGTTAAGGTCCTTGAAAATCTTGTGGAATTTTTATTGGAATTTATTGAATATACAGAAAAACTAACATTTACATCTTATTATTCTTGAACATGTATACCTCTTTATTTAGGTCTTATATAATGTGTTTTTTTATTTTTTTATTATTTTATTTCAGAATATTAGGGGGGTACAAACACTTTGGTGACATAAATTGCCTTTGCACTGCCCGAGTCAAGCTATAAGCGTGCCCATTCCCCAGATAGTGCACACAGCACCCAACAGGGGTGAGTTTGCTCATCCCCCCACCCGCTCCCACCTACCTGATCCCCAAGGAATGTTACTTCCACATGAGCACATGAGTGTTGATAGATTAGTACCAATTTAATGGTGAGTACATGTGGTGCTTGTTTTTCCATTCTTGTGATACTTCACTTAGAAGAACGGGCTCCAGTTCCACCCAGGTTAATGTAAGGGGTATTAGTTCACCATTTTTTTTATGGCTGAGTAGTACTCTATGGTATACATATACCACATTTTATATAATGTCTTTTTTTTTTTAATTTCAGCATATTATGGGGGTATAGATGTTTAGGTTACGTATGTTGCCCTTGCCCCCCCCCGCCCCTAAGTCCAAGTTTCAAATATGTCCATCCTTCGGGTGGTGCGCATTGCACTCTTTGTGTATGCAAATATCCGTCTCCTCCTCCCTCCTCCCCTCTCCCCCCTCCCCCCTGCCCAACATCCAATAGATGTTATTCTTATATGTGCATTTATGTGTTGAATAAACTTTTTAATTTGCTCTATATAGGTCTTACACATATTTTGTTAAATGTATTCTTGGCTAACTTGTTGAACCTTGTGTTGCAGAATAATTTGCAAAGACAGCTGCAATAATCCCTACCATCCTGCATGTTTGTCCCTTTGCAATGCTTGTTTCTCCTCTCTCAAGAAGAAAATGTCTTTCCCAACTCCTTGAAGTTGAGCTGACGTGAATTGCATTGAACAGAATATAGTGGAAGTGATGTTGTGGAACTTCCAAGTCAAAGCCTTAAGAGGCCTTGTAGCTTCTGCTTTTGCCCACCTGAAACGCGGCAGTAAGACTACCATGTGAAAAAGCGTGGGTTAGCCTGGGCAGAGATGAACTACTGTAGCTGAGGACTCCGAAACCTGCCAGCCGACAGCCAGCCTCAATCCCCAGATGTATGAGTGAGGCCATCTTAGGCACCCAGCTCCAGTTCAAGTCCCTAGATGATACAGTCACCTAAGTGACCCCCAGCAGCACCAGCGAATGAATTCCCTACTTGAGTCCAGCCCAAATCGCTGACAACGAAAACTGTGAGCGAATAAAATGGTTATTGTTTTAAGTCATTCAGTACTGGGTGGTTTGTTACAGAGCAATAAAGAACCGAAGTACCCTGATGTTTGCCTAATAGTTTGTAGATTCTTTTGAATTTTCTGTGTAGAAAATCATATAATCTAAATATAATGGCAGTTTAGGTTTTTTATTTCCAATCTTTATATCGCTATTTGTTTTTCTCACTTCACCAGTACAATGTTGAATAGAAGGAGCGATTGTGAGTATCTTTATTTACTTCTTCGTTTTAAAAGGAATCCTTCTAAAGTTTTGTCATTAAGAATGATATTTGCTGTTGGTTTTTATAGATACTATTTATCAGGCTTTGAAAGTTGCCTTTTGTTTCTAGTTTAAGAGATTCCACTCCTAAAGGTTCTCTCTCTTTGCCAGGAGGATCTTGGCCACATGGAACCAAAGGCTGCTCCTCGTGTGGGCCTGAGCAGGCTGAGGGCAGAGTCGTCTGTTTCCTCCCGCAAGTGGGACCAAACGCTCTCTCAGCAACACCTCTTCACAGCGCAGACCCCGCTTTTCTCCTAGGCTGCTGCTGAGCCCACATCTTACCCTGTCAAGGCGGTGGCACTTCTTGTCATTGTGTACGTTTTTTGCAGAGAGGGGACTGCGATGATAAGGCTGTCATTTCGTATTGTTATCTTGTCCTGAATTTGTTTTGAATTTCATGTTAGAGTAGGTTCATCAAGACTGAGCAACATAGTGAGACCCTTTCTACAAAAAATACAAAAACTGGCCAGGCGTGATGGTGTGGGCCTGTAGTCCCAGCTGCTCAGGGGCTGAGGCAGAAGGATTGCTTGAGCCCAGGAGTTCGAGGTTGCTGTGAGCTACAGTGATGTCACTGTGCTCTGGCTTGGGCGATAGTGCAAGACCTTGTCTCAAAAAAAAAAAAAAAAGGCCCATCATTCCCAGCTTCTGAAGTCATTTGGGACTCTCATTTTGCCTTGGAGCACCTTTAACATCCCTCCCAGTGTTCATCACCTTCAAATGTGACGAGCTTGTCCTTGTAATCCTATCAGCTGTCAGTCTGGAGCCCCAAATGAAGCCCTACTGTTGAGCAGAATGCCTGTCTACTCCCTGTGTGTCCTTGGACAGGCCCTTAATCTCTTGGTTTTTTAGGGTCCTCAGTTGTAAAAACATGAGGGTTCAGTGAATTTACATTTGGGACAGAACAAAGTTGAGAAGAGCTTGTCTTCTCTTTTATTCTTCCCAACTGGAATGTCTTACCTCTCCTTTCCATGTGTCCAAATCTCACTCACCCTTCAGGCCCACCTCCCAGGAGCCTGCCCTGATCCCCTAGTCCAGCCCTCTCTCTGCCTCTCCAACTGCTGAATGCTTAGCGTCAGTGCTGTGCAACCTAGCTGCCTTGTAGGTTAATCTTGCCTCTCTGGCCAGTCTCAGAATTTGGGTGTCTCTTGCCCTCCTGGGGTCACCGGGGCTATCTGTGCCAGCCCGTAGTGTGCTCCACAGGTAGTGGGTACTTGACTAGGGCAGGGTGGGGAGGAAGATGTGAGGGGCCCAGGCAGGGTTCCTCTCTGCCTCTGCCCTACTCTCCTCCACAAAACTGCAAGGGCCTGAAGCTGTCCCCAAAAGTCACAGATTGCTTATGTCAGCAGTCCCCAACCTTTTTGGCACCAGGGACTGGTTTCATGGAAGATCATTTTTCCACGGACGGGGAGGGGGTAGGAGGTGGGGCATAGGAGGGGGAGCTCAGGCAGTAATGAGAGCCATGGGGAGGGGAGCGGCTGTAAATACAGATGAAACTTTCACTGTGTGCCCCTCCCTTCCTAAGTTTCATGGAAGACAATTTTTCCATGGACGGGCTTGGTGGGGGGTGGTCAGCTAAACTCTGTGGCCTGGTCCCCCAGGTTTATGTGACCTCACTGGGTAGTGATGACCTCACAGGCCTTCTCAGTTTCCATGGCAGGGTAACTATGGAAACTTGGCATCCTTGGGAAACTTCCCTACCATTTCTCTACAAGATACCGATCTGTTTGGTTGCTTGAGAGAGAATGTCTGACCGGATCTTCTATATTAACTCTAACTTATCCTCTGTCCCCTGGGAGGGCTGCACTGCAGGTAGGCCAAGGCGGGCATCAGGACAAGAGGCATTGGTGTACACACGACCTCACCTGGCTGCCACTCTTGGGCTTGCCCACCACTGCAGAACTTCTGTAGCCATAAGTAGTACCAATGGCCTGGGGCCCCCTGGGGGATCCATAGTGTTTCTGCTCATTGCTGAGGGCAAGCAAAATGTCATCTCTGAGCAAGTGTCCCTAAAGTTTCTAATCTTTTTAAGTTTAGCTTTCCCTTTTGAACTATAATATGCTTCCAGTTAGACCCTTTCCTGATCAGCCTCTTAGCAAAAGCCAAATGTGTTCTTGTTGGCAAGTGATAAATGGAGCAGTTTGAGGAGAGCTATTGAGGGACGTTCATGAACCTGCCCTTCAGACCTGGGCACCTTTACTGTGCTGTCCTGAAGACACACACAAGGGCCCCTTCAGACACATCCCGATCTGAGCGCTGAGTCCTGGGGGGGCAAGGGTGGCGTCCTGTAGCTGGGAAGAACGGAGCATTGCTGAGACTGGAAGCCTGAGCAAGTGGTGGCCCAGGAGGTTGGGTAGATGTGAGAAGGCTCCTTGAGCCCAGATGTGGTACCCAGAGTCTGGCTCTGACCTTCCTGGTCACTCTGCTTCAGCATTCGGCCTTCAGAAAGTATTAGAAAATCTAGACGAAAGTGTCAAACGGCTAGAGCTCAGTATGGTTCAAACAGGCTGTATGAATGAGGCCCAAGAGGAGCGGCCACGGCGGGAGGGCCTCTTACTTGATTTATATTAGGCTATTTCTTCCAGAGCTTGAAAACCACGTCCACGAAATCCTCAGAAGTGATAGAACTTAAGAATGTTTGCTTGGTTGTGGAAGGGAGAGACCGAGGGGGTCCCGACTGCACTTCTTTTGAGGTTCTACTGTTCTCTCTGGGAATGGGGAGGACATCCTGGTCCGCTGCTGCTGCAGGCTCCAGGAATTGCTTTTGCAGTCAGTGTGCCGTCTCTAGGGGACCCATGGGGTGATGGCCAAGGCCCGGTTTGGGATGCCAAGCAGAGGGGAGGGCTTCAGCCAGATACAAGAAGAGGTATGACAGAGGGGATATCCTGACAGCACAGCGCATGAAGCAAAAGTGACTGATCGGTTCTGGTTTTCTTGCCAGCACCAGCGCCTCTCACCTCTCCTCCTATACAGGGTTACTACCACGTCCTCTACCGAGGGCGTGGAGAAGCCCAGGTGAGCTGGCATGGGGAGACATACTGCCTGGTTGGCTGCTACCGACTCTACGGGGATGCTCCTTCAGCAAAGGCTGAAGCAGAGAAGCCAGACTCCACACGTCCCAGCCCAACTCCCAAGAAATGCCGGGCCCCCAAGAAATGCCAGGCTATGGTGGAGGCAGACAAAGAGCTAAATTGCCCTAGCCCCAAAATTCAGCTCTTGCAGCGTGGTGGCAGGAGGCGGACCCTGAAGAAGGTTGCTGGCTGAGCCACTCTACAGAAAGGAGAAATGCTGAGCTCCCCTGGGACACCTAATGCCTCTTCTGCAGTGATCTTCACATCTCACCACTGGAGGTACGAGCTCAGCCATCTGCCTAAGCCTTCCTCCGCCATGGGCCCCTTTCCATCCTAACTGGCCCTGGACAAGGAGCCTCAGAAGCTGAGGCCGCTTTGAACATCCAGGGCCAAAAAACGACCTGGAAGAACAACTAATGGTCCTCCACTCAATCCTCTAGAGTTCCTTCTTGGGCAGAAGAATGAAAAGCCTGCACTGTGCTAGCCGAGGAGTCAGGTGCAGAGAGACGGTGCAGGGCAGCCTGGCAGGGGCCGGTCCACCAGATGAGCTCCTGCTCTGAGTCACTGCCGGCAATGACCAGCACAAGCCAAGAGGGATTAGGCTGCCTGAAACTGAAGAATTCTGTGGCTGCCCACAGCAAGAGGGAGCCTCCTGCCTGGGGTCTCCCAAGGCAGAATAAAGAGACCCAGGGAGACGTGCTACCTGAAGCAGGAACAATACAGAGAAAGTCAAGCAACAACCCCCCCACCCCACCCGAAGCTCACAGGTTTCTTTAATCCCAGCCCTTTGATGGCCTCACTGGGGTCCTTACTGTTCAGTAGAATGATTTTCTCTAACAACAACAAAAAAGAGCTTTTAATCATGATTATTAAAGTTTATGAATGCTTTTCTTTTGGCATCTATTGAGATAGTTTGTCTCGTTTAATCTGTTAATGTGGCAAATGATATTTATGAATTTTCTAGTGTTAAATTATTCTTACATTCCTGGCATAAATAGAATTTGGTTGTAATAGATACTCTTTTTACGCATTCTTGCATTCATTTGCTTATATTTTGTTTGGAATATTTTGTATCTATGTTGATGAGATTGACCTGTAACTTTTTTCCTTATACTTTTCTTGTCTCATTTTGATATCAGAGTTTCACTGACCTCATGGGATGAATGCAAAAGTACTCACTCTTTTTCTACTTCCTGGAATAGTTTGTATATGATGAAAATTATCTGTTTTTGAATATTTGATAAAACTCACATAAAAACCATTTAAGCTGATGTTTTCTTTGTGGAAAGGTTTTAATTTCTTTTTCTGATTCAGTTTCTTTAATGGTAAGAAGACTATTTGGCTTCCTAGTTCTTTTTGAGATAGTTTTGGTAAGATAAATCTTTCTGGACAATTTTCCATTTTGCCTAAGTTTTCAAACAAATTTCATTCATATTGTTTTCTAATTATCTTTTTCATCTACACTGAATCAGTAGTTATTTCTCCATTTTTATTCACAGTATCATTTATATTTGTGTTCTTTTTCCTTGATCAATTTCACCAATTGATCAATGTCATCAATTATTTAAACTTTTTTTATTTTTTTTTTTGAGGCAGGAGTCTCACTCTGTCACCCTGACATCATCCTAGCTCACTGCAACCTCAGACTTCTGGGCTCAAGCAATCCTCTTGCCTCAGCCTCCTGAATAGCCAGGACTACAGGAATACACCACGACGCCTGGCTAATTTTTCTATTTTTAGTTGAGACGAGTCTCGCTCTTGCTCAGGCTAGACTCGAACTCCTGAGCTCAAGCGATCCTCCCTCCTCTGCCTCCCAGAGTGCTAGGATTACAGGCATGAGCCACCATGCCGGCCTATTTAAGCTTTTAAAATAATATTTTCAGAAAACTAACATTTGGCTTAGCTGATCCTTTCTACTATATCCTTTTTTCTATTTCACTAATTTCTGCTTTCATCTACATTATTTAAAACTCTACTTTCTTTAGCTTCGTTTGGTCGCTCCACTCTTTGATTTGCAGCCCTTCTGCTTTTTTAAATATAAATACTGGAGGCCATACACTTTCCTCTTAGTGGTTACATCTTCCTCTTTTGCTGCATCTTACAAGTTTTGATACATAGTATTTTATTATGGCTTAGACTTAAGTTTTAAAATTTCTATCATGATTTCTTCTTTGACATATGAATTGTTTTAAAATACATAAATGAATGGAAATTTATAGGAATTTTTAGTTATTGACTTCTAATTTAATTTGTGGTCAGAGAATAAAGTCTGTGTGATAACAATTTTTAAAAAATTTATTGAGCCTTATTTTATGTTCTAGCATATGGTCCATTTTTGGAAAATGTTTTATGTGTTCTTCAGGAGAATATATATTTTTTAATTGGTGTAGATTTTATGCATTTTCAAAAAAGAAAGTTTGTATATTGAACCATTAAAATCTTGTAAGACTTAACTATCTTTTTAAGGAATCAAGAGAGATGTGTTGAGACTTTCCACTGCAGAAGTAGATTTGTAGGTTTCTCCCTGTAATGCTATCAATTTTTACTTCATATATTTGAGGTTAATTAATTAGATGCACACAATTCAGTTTTAATACACTTTTGGTGAAATAATTCTTTTAATGTTATGTGGTTATCCTCTGTAGCAGACACTGCTGAGGCTCTGTTTATAGCTTCTCAGGCTACACTGAAGGCTGCTTTCTGTGAATACCTGCAACTCTGTTTCCGGAACGTATTTGGACGCCTCACGGGGCAAGCAAGAAGTGCTGGTAAGCTTCTTAAGGCCCCAGAAGAATTCCTAAACTAATGATGAAGGAGGAGTTGGTAGATTAATACCCCAACTTCCTTGCCTCTTAGTTTGTATTATCCTAAAGTCTGTTTAACATTGTTTCCCAGGGCTCACCATAGAATTGAGCTCCAGTTCCCCACAGTGTTAACCTATCCTATATTGGCTTTGATCTCATTCCTGATCCACTTCCTTACTACCATATTGGTGTTTCTGGAAATAAATTATTTGCACTCAAATTCAAGACAAGTATTTTTTTCTAATAATAAAAGTGGTGATATGTTTTATTGGGTGACATTTTGAGATTTAAAAGGTATGCTAGTAGTAATAATGCTAGGATAACAGGAGTAAGTCAGGACTGTCTCAGGACGAACAAGAAATAGGGTCACCCTACTAATTATGCTTTTTGTCCTAAAATCTGTTTATGTTAATAGTTACCTCAACTTCCTTTTTCTTAGTATTTGCCTAGTATAACTTTCCCCATTACTTTACTTTCAACTTTTCCAAATTATTGTTTTGGGTGTGTTTCATTTAAATGGCATATGGTTGAGTTTTTAAAAATACTATCTGATATCCCTGGACTTACTCCTGCTCTGAGTCACTGCCGGCAATGACCAGCACAAGCCAAGAGGGATTAGGCTGCTTGAAACTGAAGAATTCTGTGGCTGCCCACAGCAAGAGGGAGCCTCCTGCCTGGGGTCTCCCAAGGCAGAATAAAGAGACCCAGGGAGACGTGCTACCCGAAGCAGGAACAATACAGAGAAAGTCAAGCAACAACCCCCCCACCCCACCCGAGGCTCACAGGTTTCTTTAATCCCAGCCCTTTGATGGCCTCACTGGGGTCCTTACTGTTCAGTAGAATGATTTTCTCTAACAACAACAACAAAAAAGAGCTTTTAATCATGATTATTAAAGTTTATGAATGCTTTTCTTTTGGCATCTATTGAGATAGTTTGTCT
>NW_012151674.1:35335-63717 GCF_000956105.1 Propithecus coquereli
TTCTTGCTTGTTCATTTTTGTAATTTTTGTCTTTCATTTAAGTATTCCATAATTAATCTATATATGATAAGTTCAATATCTCAAGGCTTTGGGGGTTTAAATCTATTGCTTCTTATATCTGTTGACTTTCATTCATGGTGATTTGCTTCCTTGTGTGTTTAACAATCTTTTACTGTTCACTCACCTTTGGTTGGTCTTAATCTCTGAAAATTTTAGGTGCTTTCTTAAGGGAGAATTTGAATTTTTATTTGTTAGGAGCATGGGATCTTACCAACTAGGGGCCCCTTCTAGGATACCAACTTAATTCAAGAGTCTCAGGTTCAGTTCTCCCCACCTTGCCATTGGCCCAAGTATACTCTTCCATTACAATGCTAATATAAATATTTGCCCCTGAGTAATCTCACATTTCATGAGTGCTAAGTTCTGTGGAGTCACTGTACTTTCTAATTTGTTTAGTTTCTGGCCCCTTAAAAATTTCCCCCAGCTTCCCTCTTCCTCTCGGTCCCATACTGAACTTGAGTTGGAAGAGGTGAGTCTGGTCTCAAAATAAAGGTAAAACCATTGCTGTGTGTCCCCAGCCCAACTCTGGCTGCTGCCTCCACTGCTGGGGGATAAGGGCCATGATCCAAGGGAATCAGAACAGTTAAGTAAACTGTTTATTGGTTGAGCTTTGAAACTACAGAAGATAATTGAAGAGAATATTTTAAGAAACGGGGCACGCTCACAGATCGTGTGGCAATGAGAGACTCCCAAACAAAATGTTCCAGGACGTTTGGTTTTCTGACTTACTCTTATGCTGAAGAAGTGGATGCAGCAATATGTGTTCCACCACACAAGGTTGATGAGTGTGTAGTGGAACCAAAGAGAGCTGTTTCTAGAGAGGATCTTATAAAGCCTGGTGTTCATCTAACAGTGAAGAAAATCTTTGTTGGTGGCACTAAAGAAGATACAGAAGAACATAATTTGAGAGACTACTTCGAAAAGTAGGGCAAGATTGAAACCACTGAAATTATGAAAGACAGGCAGAGTGGAAAAAAGAGAGGATTTGCTTTTGTAACTTCTGACGACCATGATACAGTTGATAAAATTGTTCAGAAATACCATACTACTAATGGGCATAATTGTGAAGTGAAAAAGTCCCTTCTCAACAAGAGATGTAGTCTGCTGGATTGCAAAGAGGTTGTGGAGGTAGATCTGGCAACTTTATGGGTCTTGGAGGAAACTTTGGAGGTAGTGGAGGTAATTTTGGCCATGGTGGAAACTTCGGTGGAAGAGGACGCTATGGTGATGGAGGTGTTGGCATCCAACAGGTTGGCATCCAGAGGTGGTTATGGAGGAGGCAGTAGTGGCAACTATGATGGTGGTCCTGGTTATGGTAATTGAGGGGGCAATGGGGATGGTGGACCAGGATATGGAAACTAAGGTGGTGGATATGGTGGCAGTGGTGGAGGATATGATGGTTACAGTGAAGAAGGAAATTTTGGAGGTGGTAGCTATGGTGGCGATGGAAACTATAATGATTTTGGAAATTATAGTGGACAATAGCAATCAAATTATGGACCCATGAAAGGGGGAAGTTTTGGTGGAAGCAGCTCAGGCAGTCCCTATGGTAGTGGGTACAGATGTGGTGGTGGAAGTAGTGGATATGGTAGCAGAAGGTTCTAAAAACAGAAAAAAGCAACGGTTCTTAGCACGGCAGTGAGCAAGGAGTTGTCAGGAAAACTGCAAATTATTTTAAGGCAATTGTCCCAAATGCAGTAGAGGAACTGTAAAAGTCTACCACAGAAGGAACAATAATCCATAGTCAGAAAAAGTTACTGCAGTTTAAACAGGAAACCTTTCTCATTCAAGACTGTCATAGGCACAGTTTGCAAAAAGACAGCTACTGATTAATGCAATATGGTGTCAATTAATAGCTATATATTCCTGAGGTCTTTTATATGTTGTAGCTTTTCCTTTCCTTTTACTTTTTATTACATCAGATATATTGCCCTGTAAATGGTGGTAATGGTACCAGGAATACAAAATTAAGAAACATTTAACTCTTCAAAAAAAAATTTCCCCCATCTCTTGAAGGTCAACAATGCAAAACAAATGTAGTTTAAGCAGGACCTAGTTAATTTGAAACAGGAGGACCTCTTAGGCATCTAATCGCAAGTATCTAGTCTTGAGTATTTAGCAGAAAGTCTACATATCAGTCACTTTTCATTTATTGCAGTCTAGCTTTAACCTTTAAACTACAGGTCTGAAACTATTTACGCCAAGTGGATCAATGATTGACAAATTTAATGTGCACTTTTAATTCCTTTTCACATGTCACACCCCCCACCCCAAGTCCTGGATGCTCCCTCTTTCTTGCAACCCTCTTCTTCTTTTGATTGTGTGATACCATTATCTCTTATTTTTCCTCCTACCTCACTGGCTATGCCTTGTTAGCTTTCTTGGCGAGGTCCTTTTAACCTGTCTTCACATACTGATGTCCTCAGAAATCTATCTGCAACTTTCTTCTTCACCTTCTACTCTATACGGTCTCCCAAAATAATCTCGTCCACTGTCATGGCTCAGTAGCCTGAATTACTCCTTGTGTTGTGCGCTTCCAAGCTCTTATACATGCTTCACCCTCTGATTGGACTGTGTCCTTTCATCCTTTTAAAAACCAGATTAACCTTTCTAACAATGAACTTAGGCACATTTTCCTCCAAGATACCTTTGCTGGCAACCCCTAATCTGGGTGAGATGACTCTCGTACATACTTCCAGAGCACCTTGCATCTGCTTCTGTCATCACACTTTGTGCAGTGTATTGTAATAATCTGTTTACTTGTATGTCTTCCTGACATAGTTACGCTGTATCCCCAGTGTCTAGCACATGGCCTGGTCCCTGGTGGGTAAGCAAATGCTTGTCGAATAAATTAAAGAACACCTGAATGAATAAATGAATGAATGGATGAGTGATGATAACGTTAGAGTGGACAAGTTGGGGTTTAGAAAGAGGGTGAAGGATGGTGAAAGGTGAGGAGAAGAGAAAAAGGAAATGACTGGTATGTTTAAGCTGTTCGTTTTGTTCTCCTCGCTTAAATAGAATAAAGTTGTCATTTCATTTCATCAAAACTTTATTGAGCATCCAGTATGTGCTAGGCACTCTGCTGGATGCTCGTAATACAAAGATGAAGATCAAAACAAGACAAAACAAAAACAAAAAAACCACTTCCTTACTTACCACCCCAATTTAAGGCAGATTTGGCTTGAGCCTGGGAAGCCGGCCCCTCAGGGATTCAGCACCAGGGTATGGCACACTCTAACCTCACCCTAACCTTCACCTGTGCGTCTCACGGCTGACCAGCAGGTACCCCTTCTCCAAGTCCTGCATCTTCCACCTGCCTGAGCAACTTTCCTCTACACGCGGGATCTCATTGTGGATGAGGCACCTGGGAAAGTCGGGGGAGCTGCGGTGTCATGCCTTCTCTAGGGAGCCTGGGGAGTGCGTAGGGACAGGGAGCTCAGAGGGGCATGCTGATGGGGCGAGGGCAGAGGAGGCAAACTAGAAATGTTGGTGCCCTTGGGGCTGGGACAAAACTTGCCTAAGTGTGGAGGTGGTAGGTAACAGGGGCCTGGGGAGTGGCTCCATGGGATGGTGGAGTCAGAACTGGAGCTTAGGTGGCCAGGGAGGGGCCAGGGATGCCAGGACCCTTGGACGCACTAGGGGAGAGAAGATGGCACACACAGAGGGCCTCCTTCTCGTTCAGCTTTTGAATTGCCCTCTCACCTCACACAGTAGATTATTGCCTCTCCTGTGAACTGTGCAAGAGGCGGTGGCATGGGCATGGCCTGGCTACACAGTGGCCCAGGCTCTCCTCATTCCGATGTTAGTGTGATTTGGGAGTCTGCCCTTGTCATGCGTCAGGGGATCGGAGCATCTGGGAGCAGAGCGAATGGTGGGAGTGGGGGCAGAGGACAACGGTTGGATCCTGTGCCCCGACAGTCTGGGAAGCAATAAACTTCCTCCTCCCCATACCATTTCTCTGGAGATTAGAACCCTATTCTCTTACAACTGAAGGAAGCTCAACAACCTTCCGGAGGGTAATGATTGTTTGAAAGGCTTGTTTTGTGAGGAAGCCAAGGAGAAGGTATGAGTTCGAGGGCTTAAAAACAATTCCTCCCTTGATCTGGGCCAGAGGAATGAGTAGGAATCTACTTCTCTGTAGGAATGAGCCGATGCCTCTCTTCTGCTCAAGAAGAGAGACAGAAGGAATGCTTGGCACGGCACGCGCTGCGGGAGGCTTTGGGAGGAGGCAGGCGCTTCGGGAGGCAGGAGGCGCGCGGCAGGAGTCCTTTGCCCCTGCTCCGGCCCAGCGGGCAAAGGAGAGTGCTTGTCCTCCCTCACCGACCGGTAGGTACCCAGGTACCGGGTGCCCACGGAAGGTGCTCCAAGGCACTGTCTTTGCAGTGATTCCCCGGGTGCTCAGAACAGTCCCTGCACACCCAGGACCGGCACCTGACCGCTTCGTTTAGTACAGCTGTGCGTTTTGGGAAAGTGGCCTTTCCAATCTGGGCTTGCCAAAACAGTACTCCGGGACTCAGACGTTCTTTCGGAGGGAAAGGCAGCGGGTGGGAAATATAAGAGCTCCCTGGGAAGAGCACAGGGTAGTCACGGGGAGTTAGGTAACTGATGTTAGTTTCCATAAAAGTCCTTTTGGGGATTGGGATGAAAATTTAATAATCTATGTGGTCCTAAGAGGGCACACCCCATACCTGCTGAGAACACAGAAAACCCGTAGCACACGCCAGCGGGTTCACCACCAGATCAACGCTCGGCAGTCCGCGCTGCAACTCCCCCACCCCCATCTGCGCATGCTCACACACGTCCACCCGAGACACCCGCGACCCCGCCGGGGACGTCCCCTCGCCCAGCTCTTGCCGCGCCCCGGGGAGGCTCCCCGGCCCTCCCCCCGGCCGCCGCGGCCACCGAGCGCTGGCGCCTCGCGGGCGTCCCAGGGCGGCTCAGGCGCTGATCTCCACTGGGCCGGTCTCCTCTTGCTCGCGGATCATGTGCACACCCGCAGTCCGCAGTGTGCGCGAGGCGCTGCGCGAGCGGCCGGGCGAGCTCGGGGCCCTAGGCGGCGACGTGTGCGTCCGGCCGGTGGCCGGGGAGCGCGCTGGGGAGCGCGGGTAGCGGCGGGCCGAGCGGATGGGCAGCCCGGGCGAGCGGCCCGGCACGGTGGGCGACACGGAGTAGCCGGGCGGGCCGGGCTCTGTCGCGCTCCGAGGCTCCGGGACGGGGTTCTCCTCGGGCTCTGGGGAGTCCTGCAAGGACAGCGCGGCGGGGATCAGCGGGCAGCCGGCCCGGGTCTGGGAGCGTGCCTGTATTAGAGGGCGCTGGGAGTACCCAGGTGAGGGAGGCCCAGTTCCCTCCGCACTGCCACCTCCTGGAGGTGGTTTTTCTTGCAGTACACCACACTTAGCGTGGTGCCTGACACATGATAGATGCTCAGTAAATGTCGAAATGCGTTAACTTGAGTGCTTCGTCCCTTTATTCTCCTCTTTCCACCTGCCTAAGACAGAGGTAGTTTGGAATAGTGGGGAAATCACCAGAACTGGCGTCCAAAAACCTAGGTTCATCCACTTGTTTAAACCTGGGCAAATCATTTAATCTCCCAGCCTTATTTTTTCTAATCTCGAAAATGGGGGCAACACAAATATTTCACAGGGTTATTCTGAGTCCTATAAAGTGGTAGCAGTTTGGCATGGCTCCCTAGTGCCAGGCACATGGTAGGGGCTCACTGCATACTGGTGGGGTGCCCAGCCCAGAGCTGCTCACCTTGTCCTTCAGGATGTAGAGTGCCATGGGGTTCTTGCGCTCCTGCTCTCCACTTCGTGGGAGGGTGTCTGCTGCACAGGGGAAAGAATGGGATGGCTGGTCCAGGTGCAGACTCTCTCCACCAGCCGGCACCTATGCTCTTTACTACCCACCTGGCCCATCACAACCTCCACCAACATATCTGACTACTCCCAGTCCTACCTTGGCCGCACCTCTCCCTGCTCTGCAGTCTTCGTGCAATTGGTGGAGGAAGGGACCCTGCAGAGCTGGTTTCCTTGTTGCCCAGTTTTGCCTTTTCCCAGCATCCCACCGATATGAGTGGCGATGGGATGGGTGAGTGGGTGGCTGGGAACTCACCTTCTTGTTTGAGGCGATCATCACTCTGATCCATGTATTCCAGGGAGTTTTGCTTCTCCAACTTCCTCTGCTTCCTGCAAATTAATCCAGCCCCCTCCCTCAGCAGGATGTGAGCGGGAGAAGATCCAGGGGGAACACAGGGAGGGATCCGAAGGCCATAAAAGAGGCCTTTTGTGTGGGTGTGGTTGGGAGCAGGAGGTAGTCCCTGAGCTGTGGAATGAGTCACATCTAGGCTGGCACTCTACGTCTGTGACTAGCATCGTGACTGTGGGCAAGTCACAAATCCAAGTCTCGTTATCATTATCTGTAAAACACAGATAGTCATACTTAAAAGGTAGTGTGCTAAGCACATTCACAGTGCCTGGCCCAGAAAAGGTGCTCAGCAAGTGAAACCATTGTTAATTGTGCTGGGGTTGTCGGGTGTTGTGAGCACAGGATGCTGTTCCATACACAATGGAAAAATGGATCTCCTGGGAAGAGGTGCAGAGCCCAGGGAGGAAAGGCATCTAAAGAGACTTAAGAAAAGAACAGAGCTTGGGGGTTAGGACAGATTGAAGGATTAGGGTGCTCAAGGTGTGGAACTTGGAAAGTTACCTAGACTTTTTGGAGGGTTTCCAGCAGGCACAGACTGTCACCAAGGTCACAAGGAGGAAGATGCCTCCTGTAGACAAGATGATGTAAAGAGAGCTTCTTCCTAGGGAGAGAGAGAAGCAGAGAGGTGGGAAAGTCTTCAGAGAGGGGGGCAACAGGTGTGGTGAGCAGGGGTCTCTGTGGTGGCAGGGGGAGAAAAGAAGGCCTGGGCAGCCTGGCTGGCGATGGTGGAGCTTGCACAGAGCCCACTTGCCCACCTGTTGCTGTCCTCCATGGGTAGCTGGCCCATCTGTGCACCCCCTCTAGTGACACTCTCTCTGGGATGGCCTCAATCCCTCATGGGCACCTGCCCCTCAGGGTTTGGAGTGCTAAAGGAGGGAAGGCAGGGAGACTCACTGTACACGGTGATCTTGACGGGTAGGCTGCGGCCCTGGCTAATGGGGTTCTCCACCACACAGCTGTACAGGTCGTCGTCCTCCATGAGCACACGCGTGATGGTGAGCACCTTTTGATCGGAGGACAGGAGCATTCGCGAGTCATTGAGGAGGGGCTTGCCATCCTTCAGCCAGGTGTAGCTGGGCTTGGTGCCATTGTCATGCGAGCAGTTCAGGGTGAAGGCCTCACTGAGCTCCAGGACAGTGGTCGAAGCCACTAACACCTGCGGCCTCGAAATGGGCACTGAGACCCAGGGTGGGGGAGCCGGTGAGTCATCGGCTAAAAACTTTCTCCCTTCCCCTGTTCTCGCCCTACCTTGCAACACACCTTCGACACCACCTTTCAATTCAGTCTGTGGGCTGAGAAGACCCTTCAGGGATCCTCTGTCCAGCCCTTCCCCATCACTTACTCATTCACTCATTCACCGTTTATTGAGTGCCAACTAGGCACAGGGGCTATAATGCCCAACAAGACAGCAGTGGCGTCTGCCCTCATTCTCTTCTTCCCAAATGCCTTTCCAAGACCACTAGGCTTTAATGTCTTAAACTGATCCAGGTTGGATGATATTTTAGTTGGGCTAAGCCAACATCCAACTGTCTTGGTTCAAATCTTGGTTTTATTACTTACTAGCTGTGTGATCTTAGGCACATTACTCAGTCTCTCTGTGCCTCACTTTCCTCATCTTCAAAATGGGAACAGTGACATTAACTATCCCTAGATTATTATAAGCATTAAATGAGTCGACATTTGCAAAGCACTTAAAATAGTTTCTGGCATGTGGTAAGCACTCTATACATGTTAGCTGTGCCTATCCGCCAGCTTCTTTTTTTTGTTTTTGTTTTGTTTGGGGGTTTTTGTTTGTTTTGAGACAGGGTTTCATTCTGTTTCCCGAGCTAGAGTGCAGTAGCATCATCATAGCTCACAGCAACCTCAAACTCCTGGGCTTCAGCAATCCTCCTGCATCAGCCTCCCAGAGTATCTGGGACTACAGGCACGCACCACCACGCCCAGCTAATTTTTCTGTTTTTTAGTAGAGATGGAGTCTCATTTTGTTTCCCAGGCTGGTCTCCAACTCCTGGCCTCAAGGGATCATCCTGCCTCGGCCTCCCAAAGTGCTGGGCATACAGGTGTGAGCCACCGTGCCCGGCCCTATCTGCCAACTTCTGATATCCACTTGGCTTAGTCCCAGCTCCCAAGTGCCTTTTGCATTGGTTTTCCCTGGGCCTAGCTACTGTGCTGGGCAGACCCTGCCCCAGTCCTAGTCACCAGTCCTGCCTCCTTCCCTGCCAGAGCGCTTTACCGTCTACAGTGAGATTGATGGTCTTCTCCCCAGTGAAGGTGTCATCGGTGATGGAGATCTCGACCTCATAGGTGCCCTCATCGGCCAGCTGCAGGTCACTGAGAAGCAGGGAGCCATTTTCAAAGAGCCTGATGCGGTCTCGATAGTCGGGCCGCAGGGTGCCGATGACCTCTGTGCCGATGGACTGCACCACGGTCACTGGCTTGTCCCGCTTCAGCTGCCACTTCACTACAGGCTTATCGCTGCTGGTGCTGCTGTACTGCACAGAGAGCAGGGCCGACTTCCCCACAGTGCCATGGATCAGGCGCACTGGGCTGGTGATGTTCACCCCCTCCAGGGGTTCTGCAAAGAGAGATCCATGGGAAGAGGGCAGCGTCAGGCCCTGGGCTCCTTAGCCCACTTCCACCTTTAAGCCCTCTGATCTCCCAAAGCCTCGCCCCTCTGGACCCTTCACTCCTGCCAGTCCTTGCTTCTTACCTGTGGGTGCCATCTCCTCTCCCACAGCAGTTCTGTGCCCCCTGCTCCTCCGTCCTCCCTCACAGCTATCCCACAGCTCTCAATCCTGCTCCCATCTGGCCCTCTGCCTTTCTGGCACTTTTTCCCACTGCCTTCCTCTTGCAGAAGATTTCGGCTAACCTACACCATTATGTGCTTCATTCATGGAAATATCTATTCAGTATTTCCTAAGCGCCAGGAATTTTCTATGTCCTTGGGATATATTGATGAACAAAGCAGACAAAAAAATCCCTACTCCCTGAAGCTTATAGGGCATTAGATCTCAGGGGGAATTTGTCAGATCTTTTTGGTTGGGGATTGGGAGCGTAGGGACATGGAGAAAGCAAGGGCACATAGATTTGCAAAGAAAGGAGTGTGTCACAAGACAGTGTCAATAAAGGGGAAGCTTAGGGGCCTGAAGTCAACTTGACCACTTCCCAGTCATGCCAAGAGCCTCTCCCATCATCACTCCAGCGGCACGTAGCATCTTACTCGGCCTGCTCGGTGCAGAACAGTCCTGCAACTGGGTAGGTGGTTTGGAGAATTCACAAACTCTAGCCCAGTCTGTATTCCCTCTAGAGAAGAGATTTGGGGTGGGTAGAACAAAGAGTTTGGAATCAGAAGGGCCTTGTAAGACTGGGCTCTACCACTCATTGGCTGTGTGGATTTGGGTAAGTAATCTTGCTCATCTTCTTTCTTCTCATTTATAAAAGAAAGATAATAATAATAACAATAGTAAACGCCTTATCGAGTCCACAGGATTATAAAGTACAATATGCATATCACTTATTGTTGTGTAGTGGGGAGAACACAGGATTGAGCATCAGAGATTTGGGCCCTGTTATTGGTGTATGACCTAGGGAAAGTCACTTACCTCTCTGGAACTCAGATTACCCATAGATAAAATGAGTAGTAGGCTAGATGGCTTTATTGGTTTGTTCCAGTCCTGTAATTCTAGGATTTATCATCATGTCTAATGGATGCCCTATCCAGAGACACATCTCACATTTCAGAGATGTTTTAGGAACTTTGAGGCTTGAACAGATGCTGTTCATTGGTGTCACCTGGCCTTGTACAGCATTTCAGATGGTCTTCTGGAGGGAGGCCACTTGGGAACAGGGCTGAGTTTAGCTCAATGGACACCTACATGCCAGTTCTCAGTCCCTCTGGACCCCAAGCTGCTTCATTTGACTGTCATTGCCTCTGAAGTTCCCTCTTTCTTTCTCACCCTTATTTCCCACTCTGCTACTGCTGCAGTTTAGAGTTTGGGAAGCTGAACTGTATCTTTTCATTCCTTATTCCTTTCCTTGTGCCTAGAGGGCCCAGACCAAACCAAGAGACAGCAAAACTAAAAGGTTGGTTGTAAAAGATCAAAGCAAATTTTATTTAATAAATTTATTCGATCAATTTTTTGGAATAAGTGCCTTTGTTAAGTGGTGAGCTCCTCATCTTTGGAAGTGGTCAAGGAAAGGACAGTTGGCTATTTCTTCACCTCTCTGGGCCTCAGCTTCCTCCTTTGTAAAATGAAGTGGTAGGATCAGATGATCTCTAGGGGCCTTCCCAACTCTGACATCCTCTGATCCATTACCTGCCAGGAATGTTGGAATCATAAAACCTTAAGAGTGAGCAGAAGAGACAACTCTAATGATTAAAGCTACTGTGAGTGAATATCTGAATATCAGATGCTTGTTATTGAAGGAAAGTCTTAATTTGGGGCAGGTAGAATGGACAAAATTAGCTATTTTCAAACATTTTTTATTTAGTGGTATTTTAACACCTGCAAAATCTTATATAAAAATGGAAAGAAATGAAATATGGTTCTGGCTCATCTGCTTTGGTAGAAAAGGTGGTGGGGACCAGAGTCTTGTCCTCCTCAATAACTTGGGGAGCAACTAGGAATCCTCATAGCTCTGTGTATGAGACTAAAATCCATTTGGCCACTTGATCCTTAAGGTTTCTTCAAATTCTTATTTTCTGTGATTATTTAAATAGGAATTCCTGCCTAGCAATTGCTAGGTTTCAGGCTTGGATTGATTTAGAAATGCAAGCTTTCAAATTTCCCTGAATAGGTAAATAGGGTTTTGTATGTGTAACCTGAGGTGGCCCTGAAAAAAATCATTGAGCATCATTAAAGGCCTGAGTGGTGATGATCAAATAGCTAGGAACACTTATCCCCTTTCTCAGGATCCAGTCTGAAGTAGTGGGGTACGCACAGGAGGGTTATATATGCAGACCCATCTTGGAGTTTGCCAAGTCTGTGTAATGACCCCAAGCAGCAAACTTTGAAGGTTCTCATTTCCTTCTTTTGGGAGGCTGGACAGTGACAACCCCACGGACAAATGGAAGGGACTCCCTCTTCCCCTTCTGTCTTTTCTGGCCTCCCTTGAGTTTCCTTGGCTTCCACACTCTCCTATCCCATCTAAGGGCCCAATAGCCCTTTTGTGATGTCTTTCCCCCTGAAGTCTGCTCTTTTTGCTAATTTAAACTTGATTTATTTTGGATGAAAACATTGGAGAAGCTATAGCCCATGGATTGCCCCAGTCCTCACTCCCATCTAGGTGGGTATCCTCCTCATGATCCTGAACATGGGTGTGCCCAGGAGTCAAAGGGATGTATACACATGTGTTCATAAGTAAATGGAGGAGTCTTTCTCAGAAGTTGGCAAAGAGAGCATTTTGCTGAGCAAACACTCTTTTCCAAAAACTCTAGCCAAAATCATAGTCTGTGTTAAGTTCAGAGTTCCACAACTTTCAAGGGACACAGAGAACTGGGACAGGAGCCAAAGAAGGACACAGAAATGAGGAAATGGCTAACAACTAAGGTCCAGAGCGGAAATAAAAGAGCTAGGACTATTCAACCTTGAGAAGCGATTAACTTAATCTTTGTCTCTGAGGCATCATTATGTAGAAAGTTTCTGTTCCCACTGGAAGCTGAACAAAAGGAAACTGAGATCTCAGCAAGATGTACCTATCCACCTAAATAATGCCATACTGGGTTAGCTCAGTGCCCTCCCCACTCAACCCCCGTAGGATTTTGCCCTGCCGTGACGCCAAGGAATGTCAAACTTCAAAGTATAAGAATGTACCTGCAAATAGCCTTGGATTCCCTTAATAGCCTCTTCTCTTAAAGAAATCATCTACTTCTTTTCATGTGCTCCCTTTGCTGGGCAAAAGTTTCCTTTTACCAGTATTTGCCTTTTAAAAGTGTCAATGGGGTGGTACCAAACTTGCATTCTCATATTGGGTCTATATACACCTTGTCCATATTCTCTAACACCAAGGACACAACTATGTCCCTTTTTATCTGAAAAGTTTTTTGTTTTGTTTGGGTCTGTCTTCTGTGATCAGAATTGCATGCAATAATCCAAAGGCAGTACACAGTTTCGTTTTCTAAAAGGAAAAACATTATTTCTGCTTTTGGTTTTTAATATCCTTCCTAATTACTGATGATCTGAGAAAACCATCCCCCTCTCTGTTGTTATGGTATAGGTGCATCACTGACTGTATAAACGTTGGGGCTATTGTGTTATACTCTTATGTTGTTATCCTGTCAGGTCTTTGTCATACTGGACCTCTTTGGTACATTTGTTGGTGTCGATTTACCCCTGAAAACTCCCTTGACTTTCTGGATACTACAGGCAACCCTCCCCGACCCCTGGCTCTGGATCCTGTCCTGATTTTACCTTCAAAATATCTCAACATGCCACATTCCCACTACCTTCATTTTAATTCCATCCCATGTTATTTTTCTCCTGGAAGATTGCAATAGCCCTGCTATAGACTGAATCGTGTCTGCCTCCCCCCAGATTCATATGTTAAAGTCCTAAGCTCCAGTACCTCAGAACATGACCTTATTTGACAACAGGGTCATTTGTAGATCTAATAAGTTAAGAAGGGGGTGAACCTACTCCAGTATGTGTCCTATAGAAAGGGGAAAGCTGGACACAGACATGCGCATGGGGAGCATGCCATGCGGAGACTGGAATTATGCTGTCACAAGCCAAGGAACTACCAGAAATGAGGAGAGAGACCTGAGACAGATCCTTCCCTAGGACCTTCAGAGGAAGCGTGTCCCTGTCCATACCTTGATCTCCAACTTCCGGCTTCCAGAACTGTGAGACAACGCATTTCTGTTGTTTAAGCCAGCGGTCCCCAACCTTTTTGGCACCCGGGACAGGTTTCATGGAAGACAATTTTTCCACAGAAAAATTGGGGGGGTAGGATAGGGATGGCAAGCGATGGGGAGCGGCTGTAAATACGGATGAAGCTTCACTCACTCGCCTGCCGTTCATCTCCTGCTGCGTGGCACAACTCCTAACAGGCCACAGACCAGTACTGCTCCATGGCCCAGGGTTGGGGCTGCCACCAGCTTGTGGTACTTTGTCACAGCAGCCCTAGCAAACTAAAACAAACTTCCTTTCTTATTTCCCTCCGATTTCCCCTCCAATGCCTCACTGCAGCCTGAGCTATCTGAAAGGCACCCCTAACCCTGCCAGTCCCCACATTAAAAAATCATTCTATTCCCCTCCCCCATCCATCATTTACAGATTACATTCCAGGCTCCTGAGTGTGGTTTGCAAGGCTCTTGCCTAACTCAATCATACCTTCCTCTCCAGCGGTGATGAACCGCCCCGCCCTGCCGAAACACTTGATGCCATTTCAAACTGGTAACCTTCACCCGTTTCCCCAACTGGAATGCCCATTCACACTCCTGTTTTCCTCATCCTTTAACGTTCTGTGTGGACATTCCTTCTACCGGGAAACCTCCCCTGACATTCCCCACTCTCGCTCGGGACCACCAGCACCAGCTTCCTGGGTACGTGCAGATGACCTTTCTCTGATTCCTGTGCACTCTCTGCACATCTGACTCACCGTGATTTCTTCGGTTTATTAAAATGGTCTCTGCCCCACAAAGTTCTGAATTCCGTAATTGTGTGTGTGTGTGTGCGTGCACCTAAAGACGCATATTTAAAATAAGAGCAATTCTCCAAGGAGTTGGTAGGGGGTGACACGGGAGGTATCTGTGGCTTGGGGTGGATTATGGATAGGTTGGTATTACTATCCCTCACCAGCCGGCTCAGTATCTCCAAAGCTTCTTTCATCTCCTTTGCTGTTTTACACTCAGAGAAGCCAGAGTGGGGGGTTGGGGAGGTATGAAACCAAGATTTCCCCCCATCCCTCCCTCCAAGCCCCACTATAATCCCTTGGAAAGAATGCTGGACTGGCCCACTCCAACAAGTCATCCCATAAGAAATGGCCCAGTGCCTTCCTTCTAATGTACTGAATGCTGTGGGAGCTGCAAAGTCACGCAGCCTTTTGGGGGTGGGGGGCCGGGGCCAGGCGGGAGGCACATGGAATGAAGAAGTACATTCAACACTAATGCCTGGATTCACTCAGATGCTTCCCACGGCAGCTGAGCAATCTCCCCTCCTCCCGCCCCAAAGGCATTCAGCCCTCAGCTCTCCCCTCCCTCTCCTGTAAAAGCCCCGGGTCCTCTCTCCAGACCCTTTCTTGCCCTTCTGGTCTCCTACCTGTCTGGATCAGAAGAAGGAAGACAAAAGGAGCGAGGTGCAGGGCTCTGGAGGCTCTGGACGGGGCTCCCCTTTCTCTCTTCATTTTGGGTGGCGATCTCCAGCTCTGGTGCAGACAATTAGCATGATTTCTCCACTCTGGGCACGTCCCTTTGTACCACTCGGAGTTTCTCTGCCCGAACACAACCCTGCCAACTTCCCTCTGAATACACAGAGCTCTGTGTATTGCTGGACTTGTTCTTTCCTCTCTCTCAGACCTGGCATTTTCTAGTTTCCAAGCCCTTCATCCCCAGTTTGGAAGGGGGTATCTGCTTAGGAGATAATCTCCAATGCAGGTTCCAACATGGGGGGCACCAGTGGCCCAGCAGTTTGTCACTGGTTTGTGCTGAGCCCCACTACCAGGCGAGATGAGGATCTGGCTCAGTGAGGGCGCTGGGCTGGACACACACTCAACCTACCCTGTCTCCTCCTCACTCTCCCTGTTCCTGAGGAGGAGGGTATGTGCCAGGACAGACTTCCAATAAACTCTCAAAGGGAGGGAGAGGAGATTTTAAAAAGCTGGAAGTGAGAGACTCCAGGCAATTGCTGAAGAAATGGAAAACTCCCATTCCACCCAAAAGAAGGAAGATTGGAAAATGGCTTGAATTCTTTTACATTCACACCTGTCCTCATCCTGCTTGGAATTCTCGTTTCTATCATAGAATCACATAGATGCTGGGGACCTCTTTCCAGAAGGCACTCTGTTTGTTCCCCTACCACCAGCCAGTTTTCTAGAACATGTCAGAGCAAAGATGAAGGTAATGCCCTAACAGCCAGCATTCTGGGGTCCTGTTACCAGCTTGACAGTCTAGCCGTGCCCTCCTGTCTCAAGGCTGCGATGAGGAGAAACACCCTAGCTCTAGTCTGACCCCCACTCATGTGTCCGCACCTTCTCAGAAGGGCTGCCAGCAGAACAAACACTTAGTAACTACTTAGTAACTGTGATCTTGGGATGGGCTCATTACCTCTTTGAGCTTCCGATTTTTCTTCTGTAAAATGAGGCAAACAATAGCTTCCTTGGTGGAATTATTGGGAGGATTGATAAAGACTTACTACAGCAGAATGCCTAGCAAATTCTTTGTTACAAAGTTGACATTTTAAACTTTTTCTAAACTGCCTTTTCTTCTTTCTTTTTTCATTCATGCAAGGATCTTTGTATCTCGGTGAGACCAGAGTTCACAACTCCCCTTTTGGTCATCTCTAACCCTGGTCTTGGTTTTATAAATGCAGCAATTATCTTTCTAAATACTCTTTTTACACACTGGAGACAGCCCGAGGTTTCTAGAACTGAAGCATCATTGCATAGACCAACTGAGCCTAGGCAGGGGAGGAAAGCATTTGGAAGCATTGATTTTGAACTTCACAGAGGAATTCCAAAAATATTCTGAAATACATAAATAGGATTTTTTTTCCTTTTGCATTTCTGTGTTTATGACTTTTCCCTAGACAACTCAAGGCACCTGTGTGCCTCTGGAAGGGCTAATGTTGTTAAAGCAGGTCCACAAACAAAAAGGAAAATCAATATTCAGCTTCTAATATTTAAAACCAATGTTTTAAAATCAGTACCAAGAACAAAGGCTTAAAAGCCAGTCTTTGTTAGGGACAAAAGGATATTCTAATTTCTTTTATCTACCCCTTTGACATATCACGGAGCAGATGTGGACCAGATCACAGGGTTCTCCTGCAGCGTGGATGAGCGGTCCTTTGCCTGTGGTGGCCTTGAGATTTAGATGACGGGTGTAAAAGGAGGAATGATGTTCAGGAAATAGAAAGCCTGCAGTCTGCTTTTTTTAACCAGAAGGACCATGGAAAGAAAAATGTGATAGAGGGAGCCCTAAAAGGATCTATTATATGTTCTCAATATCTGCCCTGCCCCCTTGGGATGGCGGTTAGGCTCTTCAGACACACACAGAATTTTAAGGGCCTCAAAGTGCCCACAACCCTTTAGGGGACTCGGAGGTGATGAGAGGGTAACCAACTGGCAGAAAGCGGAAGATGGAGCAAAGGTGCTACGGTGTACAGGGATTCTGAGGCCAGAGGCAGCAGCTGGGGCCACCAACTGCTGTGGTGACAGCCAGCATGTAGCTCATCCAAGCAACCGAGGGAGCAGCCTAGACTCTGGCAGAGACCAGTCCTGAGAATGCTACATTAGTCCATGGACACTGTCTCCCCCTGCTGCCACAGGTCACCTCAACCACAGCATCTACACTCACCCCAACCCTTCTTAGAGAGGAGCTGGTGTTGGGGGAGGAAATCGGAAAGACTGCTCGGGCCATTGCCTGAGCTGTCTGAGCACAGACTGAGCTGCCTAAAGAGAATGTTAAAATGGTTGGACCAGACTGGGCTTACGTTACATCACAACACTGAATGCAGCGACATTTAGTTTTCCTCTGCTACCCTGAAGGTAGCAGAGGCTCACCTGGAAGATCACAGCAGCTACAAAGACATGAAGATGCTACCTTTCCTTTGTATGTCTGAGTGTTCAATGAGCAATTTTGCTTCCTTTTACAAAGAAGAAAATCTAAACCTTCGAGAGGTTAGCAACTTGCTAAGGTCACATAGCTACTAAGTGGCAGGATTTGGATTAGAACCCAGGTTGATCACCAACAAAGCTTAGGCCTTTGACCACACCCCTACTCTATCAGTAGGAAGTCCTCCTCCTGGTCTAACTTTTTGCTCCCAGCATCTACTCTCTGACTAAGCTTAAGATGTAAGGTGGCCCTCCCTACCCATTCCTTGTGCACACTAATATTGCTGAAAGTATTTTGGGTTTGTTTTTTTGTTGTTGTTGTTCCAGAAACCTATGTGTGAATGGTACTGGCATCATCCCTACCACAAGCTCAGTTTGCTGGAATGGAGAGAGGACTCAGGAGGCAAACACTAGCCAGAGAATTTGTGGAGCTGCAGAGCATTGCCTGGGAAACAAGGAATTTGTGTGAGGCTTTGTGTTGAGAGGAGGCAGGGCCCAGCTCCTACAGCAACCTCTGAACAAGTGACAGATTAGCCAGCTCCGTTAGGAACAAAGCAAGCTTTTTGTAAGCCTGGACAGTGAGGAATGGCCCTCCCCGAGGACATTCTTTTTTAAATTCATTTTCTTTCTAAAGTTCTCCCAGGTGGCCCTACTCTGGGTCATTTCTGAAAAACATCAAATAGAAAGTTGACATGGAGTCAAAAGTCTCCTCCTACCCTTCCCGGGGTCTTCATCCTGAACGCTGGTTTTGCTGCCTGCAGATTTCTGCAACCATGAAGAGTCACTCAGAGGAAAAGGATTTTGCAGAGTTACGGTGTCTCCCCAAGGCGTGGAGTTTGTTGGGAGAAATACATGATCCCAGGCATGGCGCGGGGTCTTGGGTAAATTTTCACAAGGCAGAGAGGAGGTGTTCCCATTTCTATACTGGAAAATGGGGGAGAACATCAAAGCCTTTTATGTTGAGAGTAAATTTTGATTTCTGAATAGAATTCCTGCCCCCTCAGAAACTGAGAAAAACTCAGACCCATGGTTGCTAAACGTGCCCTGTTCAGCAACTCTCTAGAGGAACAAAGAGGAGAAATTAATTGGCATTAAAGGGAAAGACCCAGCTTTTGCAGACCTATTTAATATGCAGCAGGACTTTCTAGAGAACATCTCTGGAGTTCTGTTCCTGTAAAGCTTCAGTGCTCAAATACAAACAGGTTGAAAAATCACAGGGAAGCCACAAATTACGCCCAACCCATGAAAGGCTTCATTGTTTCCCTCCTCCTAGGTCCTCAGATGATGTCCACCCCCCACCAACCATGTCCCGGAGAAGGATTCCCTCCCACCCCGCTTCGCTCATCCTCCTCCCAAAGAGGGAGGCACAGAAATGGAAATCGGCTGGCCAGCATCTGATAATTGCCTACTGCGTGAAGAGTACTCCATGTTCCAGATGTGAATAAGAGCAGGGGGGTATGGGAGAGCGGGGAAGGCGGCACATTCAAAAGTATTAGATGACACGATCCCTGTCTAGGAGCTGGAATACAGTTGGAAAAGCTACATCTACACGTATAACTGATAGTATATTTGCATTGCCCTTTACAAATTATCTTTCAGAGTATTATTTTATTTAACCTTCTGAGAACTCTGTGTGTGGGAGGAATTTCTTGCATCATGTAACAAAATTTTGAAGGGAGCAGGAATAATTGGAAATGAGATAGTATATCTATATTCTATATCTGTACTATTAAGTATGGTAGCCATTGGCCTCATGTGGCTAGTGGGTCTGAGGAAATAAATTATAAATTTCATTTAATTTAAATTTAAATAGCATCTGTAGCTGGTAGTTAACATATTTGACAGTGCAGCTTATCATCCAAGGAGGAGGAGAAGGTTCTTGGTGGAGCTAGTTAAAAAAAATCCGGGCAGAGGACTGTGGTTGGCCCAACTTCAGTCACACACACAGTTCTGGATCAATCATTGTAGTGAGGAGAACAAAATACTATCCCAGGCTGGGCCATGTGCCTAACCCTATAGTCACTGGTGGGGCCGTTATTGGAGGAAATGGGAGAAGAGAGGCTGGGCAGACAATTAAAATCTTCTAAAGTTTTATGACTTCTATATTGCTTCCTAAAAAACAAACAAACAAACAAACAAAAATCCAAAATTAGCAAGCATTTATTGAAAATCTATCACGTGATGCATTTTACATATATTACCTTACTTATCACAAAAAACAAACAAACCCTGAAACGTCAACTATTACCCCCCAGTTTATAGATCTAGAAACAAAGATTCAGATAATGTCACTTAACCACAGACAGTAAATGGCTGATCTACAATATAAACCCAAGTTTGTCTCCAAAGTCTCTTTTCTCTACTGTAATATGAGGTCCCTAGAGATCTGGGATACAGAGAATGTGACTATTCTTAGTGGATAATTTTAACAATCATAGCAGAACACTCAAATGGTTGGGCTTTCTCTAAATTGTTATCTAAAAAGCCATCTATAAAACATTTTTAATATTCTTCTTTTAAAATTGCTTTTAGAGCTTGTAACATTTTTAAAGTATCTTTAATGATAGCAACTTTTATACTTTGAGTACCTTTTTTTAAAGTTAAAAGTATGGTGAATAATATAAGTAACAAGGATAAATAAAATGATTTTCTCCAAAACCAGCTTTATATTAAAGTTAAAAGTCTCTTACCTTAGGTTTATGTGGCTTCAAAGAAGTTTCATCAGAGAAGAGGCATATTGCATATGCAAGATACACAAGACCCGGATCTGGAATTGTAGGACCCAATTCTGAGGCAGCTCCTGGAGCAAATGTTTGTAGGTAGCTCTGATTCTTTCTGCTTGTCTCCCTTATTCTCCTATATTTACCAAGTGAATCCGCTATTTTGCTCATCTCAAGGCTATGTTACAAATAACATAAAACCTAATGCAAATTGGTAGCAATGCTAAAGAACTTTATTAACTCATATATTTAGAAAGTCTCTGGACTTTCTAAAGGTGGGGTAGCCTTTAGAGTTAGTTTAATTCAGAGGCTCCCCAGTGTCAACAGGAAATAGGGAGAAGGACTTTAAATTGGTCAGATCATCTGCTTGAAATGTTGCAGTCTCTTTGAGGCTGAAACCATGGCCCATCAGAGTTGTTCCAAATGGCTGGGCCTTTACATGCCCACATCCATCAGTCATGGGGTGTAGCTGCTCCTCAAAGGGAGGGTGAGGCAGTCCCTGAAGGAGCAGACAGCGAAAGGGTCTGCAACACTCCCAAAAGCTGGGTCAACTAACCCTTCTTTGAAGGAGGATCTGGGCAGTGCTTCTCTTGACTACCTTAGAGGAATATTTGGTAATGTGGAGCGATGCTGAGACCCCCAGCTTAGTTATTTTTCATCACACCCCAAGAGGAAGGAGAAAAAGACTTCTGTATCCATGATAAAATTAGAGAATCTTTCGCAAGAAGCAGCGCAGCAGATGCTGTTGAGAAAACTGGGCTTGGAGCAATCTGCTCTTGGTGCCATTTGCAGTCAAATGCTACCACAAAAACCTATTCTGCATAGGGGAGCAGAAGGAACCCTCTAGTTATTCCAGTTAGAAAGGTCATTTTGAGAGGTGGATAAGGAGGAGGTGGAACCAAGGAGGACAGTACTGTGGTCCATTTTCAGGAAATAGCCCAGGACATTGGTTAGCTCTGAAGACCCTGTTCAAACTTGGGGAGGGAAGGGGAGTACAAGTGGGTGTGACTCAGCTGCCTCAGGCTGAGTCCCCAACATCCAGTCCCCCTGAGAGTGGGGATAGGCCAGTTTGGCACTTCTATAGAGGGTCTCTTTAGGTCAGGCCCTGAGGACTGACTCGTGACCAAGTTTTCTAATTTGTTACAGGTGTGAGTCAGCCAGTCATAAATAGGAGGGTAGTGATCAAACAGCCAATTGCTCCCTGGTGCTCATGAAACAATCAGTTCTGTATGGGGTGGACTGCTGCCAAGGACCCAGTGACTCAAGGCATTGTGCAGACATGACCAGGGATCCCCTAGACAAAGAAAAAGGATTATCCAAATGATGAGGAGTACTCTGGAGCAGGGGCTCAATAATCTGCAGCCAGCAACATCCATTTTTTTTTTTTTTAAGTTTTTGAAGCAGATAGACATTTCTAAGCAAACAGTTTCCTTGCTAAAAAACTAACTCTGGCCATAGAGAATATAAGCCTTGCTAAAGAGGTCAGAAAATGGGAGCAGGCCTGAGATGTGAATTCTCTGGACATAGCAAGACTATAGATTCTTATGAAACCACTAGCTCAGCTGCAAGTGGAGGAATAGACTTTGAAGTAGAAGGTTGCAGACAGCAAGGAGCTACCTATTAACACTTCTAAGTGTTGGAGCGTGTGTGTGTGTGTGTATGTGTGTGTGTGTGTGTGTGTAGAGATGTGCAGTTCAACCTTCCTCTGGCCCTCTCAAGTAGTCTCTGTTTTCTGTTCCTTACCCCTCTGGGTGGAGGTGGGATGGGTTTCCTTCTTACTACTCAGTTACTCAGTACTATTTCTATCTCCTCCCTTTTTCTTAAGCGCACCCCTAACTTTGAATCTTATGTCTTCAGACTCTGCCATGTACTGCTTTCCAAATTATATTCATCTACCAACCTCCAGGGCTTTTCCTGAAATTCCTTTAATATTGTTGCTCCTGGCTCTCACCAACACTATTCTTGTCAAATTTTTCAGTGATTTCAATATCCTCATGGATAATCTATTCAATGCTCTGGCCCTTCATTTCTATGACCTCTTCTTCTCCAGTGATCTTGTTCTTTAACCTTCCTCAGCACTCCCTCCCTACCATAGACTTTGACAACACCAATAACCATAGCCCCTCCACACTCTCAGTTTCAAGCATCCTGCTCTCAGACAACCACCTCTTATCTTATGAGCACATTCTTTCTAGTATGCCACTCCAACAAACCTTAGACCCCCAACCTCTTGGGAATGCACAACCTCTTGGCCCTAGCAACTTTATACTGTCCATTATCTGCCACTTGTCTTCTCTTCCCTCCTTATCTACCGTAAATTCCATGACCAATCATTTAATTACTCTCTTGTATTAATCTTCAACTCCCTTGCCCCTTTCTTGCTTGATAGTAATGTCTTGGCAAGACCTCAATCCAAGCTAAAATTCAATTCTGCATCTACTTCATGTCCATAACCATGCAATTGAAGAAAAACACTCAACCATGCTGACTGGTCTCATTTTAAACTCATAATCATGAACCTCACATGGGTCCTTAAGGCCATCTAGCAATTGTACATGTCTCTAATTCACACTTCCTCTCTTCTGGAAAACCATTTTGTACCTTCTCTTCCTTCCTCCAACCTCCAACTTCTCTTCCTCTATATTAACTAGTGACCTTGCTAATTTGTCACTAATTTGTATAACTAATTAGTTATACAACAACTAATCTGTATTAGTAATCTCTTGCTGTGTACTAAATTACTCCAAAATTTAGCATCTTAAAACACAAATATTATCTTACACAGTTTCAGATTGGGTGGTTTGGCTCAGAGTCTCTTATGAAGTTGCAGTCAAGTTGCTGGCTGAGAGTACAGTCTCTGAAGACTTGATATGGGCTGGAGGATCTACTTCCAAGCTCATTTGTAGGACTGTTGGCAGGAGGTTTCATTTCCTTGAGATGTGGGCCTGTTATAGGACTGCTAATAACATGCATGGCTTCCCCTAGAGGAAAGGAGACACAGTGTCTTTTAAAACCTAATCTTTGAGGTGATATACTCTCACTTCTGCCATATTCTGTTGGTCATAGAGACCAACCTAGGTAAAATGGGGGAGGGGCCTACGCAGGGGTATGAACATCAAGAGGCGAGGATCATTAGGGGCCATCTTGGAGGCTGATTATACTTCTATTTTAAGAAAAAAAATAGAGCAATCAGAAGAGAACTTCCACAAGCTCCTACCACCATATTACCTATCAGTATACTGTATATTTTAACTTCACTGTTATTATTTTAATTAATTGTCTCTCCTTCTAGCTAAGGCCAATCCCTCCACTTGTTCACTAGATCCCATTCCCTCTTGCCCACATAAGGACATATAATCATGTGCCATATAACTACATCTTGGTCAATGACAGACTGCATATACGATAGTGGTCCCACAAGATTATAATACTGTATTTTTACAGTACCTTTTCTGTGTGTTTAGATAAATTTAGGTACACAAATACTTACCATTGTGTTACAGTTGCTTAAGGTATCCAGTACAGTAACATGCTGTACATATTTGTGGCCTAGGAACAACAGGCTATACCATATAGCCTATGTGTGTAGTAGGTTATACCAACTGGTTTGTGTAAATACACTCTATGATGTTCACACAATGATGAAATCGCCTAATGATGCATTTCTCAGAATATATCCCCATCAAGTGACACATGACTGTATGTCCAAAAATTTTCCCTTCTCTCTCCTGCACCATCAGTTTTCTCCTGTCTGCTGGATAATTCCCATCAACAACAAAAAACATATGCTATGATCTTAAAGAAAAGAACCCTTCTACGACCCTACTTCTACATTCAGTCACCTACTTCTCTGTGTCCTTTTACAACAAAACTCATTGAAAGAGTTGTCTAAAATTGCTGCCTCCAATTCCTTCTCCCACTCTCTCTTAAGTCTACCCCATTAGGCTTTGGCTTTCTAACTGCTCCAAAGACACTCCTCTTTTAAAAGTTATCAATAACCTCCACAGTGTTAAATCCAATAGTAAATTCTCTCAAGTTCTCTTATTTGACCTATCAGAAGGATTTAACACAGATGATCTGTCCTTCTAAATGGAATATTTTTTTCACTTGGCTTTCAAAGTTATCACACTAGTTTTCCTCTGTAGCTTACTGACTGATCCTTCTAAATCTCTTTGCATTCTCCTCTAATTCTCAGCCTCTGTAAAGTTGGAATACCCTGGGGCTCAGTCTAATGGCCTATTTTCTTATCTGTCTCTATTCAGCCCCTTGGTGACTCCATCCAGCCTCATGGCTTTAAATCTATAGGCAACTACTCTTAGATTTATATTTTTAGCCCAGAACTCTCCTCTGAGCTCCAGATACTTTTTTTTATCATACTACTTTCTTGGATGTTGATTAGATAAATAAAACTTAGTCTGTCCCGAACTGAACTCCCGATCTTCCCCCTTCCAAATCTACTCCTTCCACCATCTTCACCTCTCAGTAAATGGCAATTCCATCTTGTCAGTTGCTGAGGATGAAACCCCTAGAGTTTTCCTTGACTTCTCTTTCTCTCTCACAATCTATATTCAAACATTCAGATCCTGAAAGTCTTGCCTCCCAAATATTATTGTTCGCTTAGTCTGTTCCTCGAGGAAGTCCTGCCAGACCCGCCTTCCTTTACCATCCTTTTCCCCTGCTTCCCGCAACTGAGACCCGTGGCCCGCCGGGTCGGCAAGATCATCAGCCCAACCTATCCCTTTTCTTGAGGATTTGGGATGGCCTCAGCGCAGGCCTCTGCAGTCTGCCGGCCGCGCCCCGCATCACCAATTACCCAGCCACCCCACGCACCCGCCATTTCCCGCCCCCTCAGCCGGACAGGAAGAGGAAGTGACGACATCACCTCAGCCTGAAACCCCGCCTCTCAGGCCTGGCTGGCCCCGGGAGGAGACGCGGGGCCCGGAAGGGGCGGTACAGTCCGCGGAGTGGCCCACACGAAAGTGGCGGTTTACTTGAGCGGTTGCCTTAGTACCCCGAGCGGTTTGAGACTGTGGGACCTCAGAAGCAGGATTTTTAATTGGTCCGGGACTCCCACAGCCGCTCAGCGCTTCTCCCCGTAACCGGATACTGAGTATTTGGACTCTGCCTCTGACCGAGGTCTCTCCCCCGCCTTTCCCTCTGGCTGCTGCTGTCGCTCCTACCTTCTACCTCGCTGTGCCCGACGCTAGGCACAGTCTTCGTTCTCTTAGTCCGATCCTTTTTTTCCTCTTCCCTCATCCCTGTTCCTTTGAGAAAGCAATTTAAAAACCTTTCCTTTTCTCTTTATTTCTTCCCATATCTCTTCCCTTATCTTTTCCCTTCTTTCCTCTTTCTTCCTTTTTCTTTAGAATCCTTGTTTTTGCACTCCCTGCCAGGCTTCTGCCTCCTCCAGGGCTTCTCTCCTTTTCAGGGGCCTGTGGCGATGTGTTAGAATTTGAGCTTTTAACGTGGTGGTTTGAAGATTTTTAAGCTCTTTCTTTCTCCGAACCAGGAGTCACAGATGCCAGGAAGTATGGCTCCCCTCAAGAAGTCTCGAAAAACCACAAGGTTACCCTTGGCCTTAAACCCCCTGAAGAGCAAGAACGTGTTGGCAGTGCTGGCTGAGAGGAACCAGACTATAGTACCAGTCGGGGCATGGGTGGAACCTGCCTCAGCAAATAGTTCGGAAATCCCAGCATATGTGAGTGTCAGTTTGATCCAAATGTGATGTCCACCCCGACTTTTTATGAGCTTTCTCTAATCCTTGGTGCTTAGATAAAGATGAGCAGTCTGAGGATGCTGTTTCTATTCTGTCATAAACAGATATGTTCTTGCATTAGGATTGTAGAACAAACATGTCTTTGCCAAAACTTACTGCAGCTTTAGTAGGCATAATTAAATATTTAGTGCTCACTTACTATATAGACTATAATCTATATGGGACAAGATACATATCTCTCTCTATATGTATCAGTTTACTTCACAAACCCTTGATTGCTTGCTATGCACAGGCACTGTCTACATCTTCCAGACACTCTGCAACTTAGTACAGATGACAGTGGGCCACACTTCAAGTAACATTAATTGATTGCTTAAAGTTTGTGATAAATTTTGTAATGGAGCTTCAGGCAAAATACAGTAATAGAGTAAAGAAGAAAGAAATTCTAACTGAGATTCTGAGAAAGTCTTAACTATAAATTCTGTGAGGACACCTTTATGTCTTGTTTATTCCTGTCCTGGCATATAGTAGGTCTTTAGGAGGTATTTGTTGAATGAATGAATGAGAGAATATAGTCTTTATTGGTCCTTAAAGAATGGAAATGCAATAAATACAGATGGTGGGGAGGAGCATTTCAAATGAAGAGAAACTTTTGCAAAGTTTACATGTGTGCATGTTTACGTGATGACTTTCATATGCCAATTAACACATGAGGACAGTTTTGTAAGAAGATATTTGATAGTCTTTCACCAAACTGTGCCCCTTAGTTATTTGTTCTAATTTTATTGTGGCACTTACCATGTTGTATTTTAGTAGATTGCTTATATATCTACTTTTCCTGATGCAGTATGAGCTCCTTAAGCGTAGGGAACAAATCTTATTTATCATCACACCCTCACTTTTAAATAAATATTGCCTAATAAATATAAGCACTCAGTAAATATTTGTGGAATGCACAAAATGTCTTCTGTATGTATACAGAGGTTGCTGAACATGAGTGGAAAAGTATGAGGTATGTTCCCTTAATTTACTTGATCTCAGAGGAGAAGTGAGACATGTTTAAAGTAAATGTTAAGTAGCAATGCAATGGAATATAGCCACTTACTTTACTTATGTTCGTATATGTGTGTTCACTGATTTATTCCTCCTCTATTTTCAAAAAAGAATTTTAAGAGTCTGAGTAGTATATGATTAAATGCTAAGAATATAATGCTTAATCAAAGAAGAAGATATGACTTTGGGTTGATGTGACCTAGGAAAGTGTAATGAAGAATTTTAATAATCAGAGAAGAGAGGTTAATGAGTCTTCTATTAAGGAGAATGGGAGAGTAGCAAGTAAACAAGGTGTGTTCAGGGTTTTAAGGGTAGATTAGATTGATCGAAATGTAAAGTTTACTAGAGGGATGGTGGTTGAGAGGATTATGGAAAACAGGGGTAGTAGGGAACTATAGGAAATTTGGAGAAGGAAATGACTTTAATTGTTTAATACTTACAGGTGAATTTCATGATCAAACGGCATTTTGATTAGATTAATTGTTTCAAAGTTTTTGAGATTTAGGGAGAGATTAAATCCTGGGGACAAGTTAGAATATAATTGTAACAATTTAACCATTTAGTGTAGCATCAAAAAACTTTTAGCTGTAAGGAATGGAGAGGAAAAGCCTTGAAAAGGAGGTAATTGAAGTGGGAATGAAAAGGGATGAATGCAAGAAACATCCTAGAAAAATCAATAAGATTTGGTACAAAGGTATTTTGGTAATTAAGTTGTTGACACCTCTTTTAAATTGCTCCAATTGTGACATCTTTATAATGTATCAAAATGCCTAAAATTTGGTACTATCAAGCTTCTTCTGTATTACAAAGGTTTAAAGGCTGAGCGTGGTGGCTCACCTACAAAAAAGTTAAAAAATTAGCCCGTGTGGTGATACACACCTGTAGTCCCAGAGAGGCTGAGATGGGAGGATTATCTAAAATGTGTTCTTTGATTGTTTTGAGAAACTCTTCATTCTATATTGCCCTCTTGGATAGTTCACAGGGTACAAAAGGGCGATTAGAAGTTAGTTGTGCAATAAAAACAATATTTAACTTTGTTTAACCCAACATTTCCAAAATTTATTTGACTCTGGGAACCTCTGAACGTCCCACAGAACAGCTACAGTACTTCCTGAATCCCCCACTAGATTATGAGCTCTTAGAGGGCAGGAAATACATTTAGTTCTTTGTTTCCCTTACAGTGTATAGTACAGAGCCTTGACCATGAAGGTACTCAATAAATGGTGTATAATTGCTCAGTTCCAAAACATATTCTGGTTCTGGTTGTCTTGCATAATGGTGTTTGCTAAGAATAATATGTTTTTAAAATCTGATATACTCTTATCTTTGTTTTGCAATTAAGATCCACCATCTAATTGATCATGCACTTCAGTAAGATGTTTAATAATCTTATCAAGTAAAAGAGGGATGGGATGGACAAAGAAAATGAAAGTAAAAGAAAGAGGCTGAATGCCCTAAACTTATTGGGGCTTGAGTTAACCTGGGTCAGTTGTTTAGGCTTTGTTTCATCTGTCTCTCCTTTGGAATTATTTTACCTAATTTTTCTTTGATATTTGTATTGAACATTCCACTCCTATGGTCCATACTCTTGTAGAATAGTTTATGGGATAGATTTCATGGAAAATTTAACTTAAATTTAAATTTGAATTATTTGATTTTGAGAATTTAATGACAGCCTGTAAAATAATCTGAGGTACCCTTCAGAATTAGAAATTGGAATCACTGTGTTAGAAGAAGGAATAGATAGGAGGTATGATGATGATTTTATTTATTTTAAAAACTCCTAATGAAAGAAAGACATAGTCAAGAGAAAAGCAATACAGTATAGAACGTAAGTGTTAGAGTCAGAGTCTTCTAGC
>NW_012151674.1:67597-68186 GCF_000956105.1 Propithecus coquereli
CTAATTTTTGTTAGAACACTTCCACTATTGGGCAACTCACTATTTTCTCAGACTGTTCCTTTCATTTTTAGAAGACTTAAAATTATTATGATTTTTTTCAATATATTGAGTCAAAATCTTCCTCCCTATAACTTTTATCCGTTGGTCCTAGTTTTGCCCTCAAGTAATAAAGAATAAAATACTATTTAAGAGCACTTCAAGTATTTAATTATAGTTATCATTTTTCTTTTTTGGGGTTTCTATATTGCTAATGCCTTGGTTGATTTCTTCTACATGCTATTTTGCTTTTTAATATTCTTGTCAAATATGAACCCCCAAAGTGAACACAATGCTGTGTTTAAAATGTGATTTGGCTGGGGTCTCTCTTATTCTGCCACCTCCACCCCACACCACTCTCTACTTAATATTTGGTATTGCCAACTTGTTTGAAGATCAGATAAGATTAGGCACCTAAAGTTAGGAACAAGAATTGTAGAACTCAAAGAAATTCAAGTAGTCACATAAAATAGAACCAAGCCCCTTCTTTTGTTAGGACTGATATTTATCTTTAGGCATTGAGTTTCTGTGGTGTCCCTTGGCAACTGCATTT
>NW_012151674.1:68251-74980 GCF_000956105.1 Propithecus coquereli
AGTTTATGGGATAGATTTCATGGAAAATTTAACTTAAATTTAAATTTGAATTATTTGATTTTGAGAATTTAATGACAGCCTGTAAAATAATCTGAAGTACCCTTCAGAATTAGAAATTGGAATCACTGTGTTAGAAGAAGGAATAGATAGGAGGTATGATGATGATTTTATTTATTTTAAAAACTGCTAATGAAAGAAAGACATAGTCAAGAGAAAAGCAATACAGTATAGAACGTAAGTGTTAGAGTCAGAGTCTTCTAGCTCTGCTACTAGTCTGCTATAGGAACTTGGTCTACTACTAAAGATTGCTTAATCTTTCTGAACTCCAGGTTCCTCATCTATAACATAAGGGGTAAGAGTACCTTCTACCAAAGGTAGTTTTGAGGATAGAGTGGTATCAGGTAAAGTGCTTGTTCTTAATAATGTTAACTACTGTTATTATGCTGACTGTGATTGTTATTCAAAGCACTTAGAGGTGAATGCAGATCAAGGACTCAGATGGGATAAAATGTTCCAGATTGTTTAGAATATGTTTCGGAATTGAACAATTATATAAATATTTATTGAGTACCTTTATAGTCAACGCTCTGTATGGTATGCTGTATGGGAAACAAAGGAGATTTAGATACATTTCCTGCCCTCCCCTGACTCTAGCAGGGGAGTCAGAAAGTACTGTACTCGGATAACAGTAAAATGAGAGTTGCCATAGCATAAGAGAGCTCAGAGGAAGACAGTGTTGGGGAAGGTACCCGGGGTAGGTATTAGATAGTCTTGAAGACTGAGTAGGTCTTTACTAGGTGAAGATGAGAGGAAGGGCATGCAAGGTTAAAAATGGAGCATAATTCTGAATATAAAGTCATTTTACAATGGGATATATTTGGTGAGTGGTGAGCAATCTGGTGTGGCTGGACTGTTTACTCATTTTAGGAAATGTGTAACATAAGATTGGTTTGCATTAGTTCATTAAGAATTAATGAAGACACCTTTAGTTCCAGTTCAATAAAAAATTAAGATTTGATTTGAGTACTCACAAATTCCAATTTTTAGTTTGTGATTTGGTTTAAGGTGTTGGTACTCTAGCTATGTCTGAACTCCTGGGAATTTTGGATGATAGAACTGACATTTTTTTCAGGATTGTATCCTGACTGTTGTGTGTTTGTAGCAGCCCTAATGGACAAAACTGCTGACATTTAAGTTCATTTTCTGTCTTTCATCTTTAAAGACTTCAGCATGTATTATTGAAGAAGAACTAAAGGAACAGCTAAGAAAAAAACAAGAAGCTTTGAAACGTTTTCAGAGACAAGTCAAAAGCCGAGTAAATCAACAAATTAGGCTGAGGAAAAAGCAACAGCTTCAGAAGTTTTATGAAGCAGTAAGTTCAAAAGTGAGCCTGAGAAAGTATGTGTGTAGCCCTCGACACAAGGGTTTATAAAAGGACAAAGCCCACCCCCCCCAAAAAAAAGAAACAAGAAAATAGGTATGTTAGGAGATAAGCTAATTAGGCAGTAACAGAGTTACTTTTTTTTGATTACATGCTTTATATAATCTGATTAACTAGTGAGGCCACTAGTATGTATAGAAACCATGTTTCATTGCTGTGTTGTTTTGACTCACTTTTTTGCTTTCACCAAATAGTTAGAAACAATGTCAGAATTTTGGTTTCGGACTTGAGTTTGAATTCTGGCTTTGCCACTTATTAGCTCTGTGACCTTGGGCTAATTACTTAACTTCACTGATTATAGTTTCTCCATCTATAAAATAGGGATATAATACTTCTCTCATAGGATTGTATGAGAATTAGGTGAGATAATTAGCACAGGTAAACTAAATTATTATTACCAGGTACCTGGTAAATGTTAGTTCCTTTGCCAGCTAAACTCTCCCCCTGTCATTTTCCCCATTTTAAAATCTTGTGGGCTGCTTAGAGGTGTTATTTGATTGCCTGAATTGGAGTGAATCTCACTATCCCCCGTTCTTCCTTTGTGTAGGCAGAAAAAGAAGGCTCTATAGCCATGCAATCTTCAGATCCAGCATACTTGACTCCTAAAAGGACAAGTGTTTTTCCACACAATTTGAATGCTGCTATTGGAAGTTCTAGGATACCCGCCTCCCAAATGCTTGAGGATGAAATAGAAGATGGAGAGAATCAGAATGAATTATTCCAACAACAAGCCCAGGCTGTGAGTGCATATTCATTTTATCTTATGTCTGTAATTTTTTTTCCCCATCCCCTAAACTAAAAATATGATATATCTAGGATATGAAGTAGGGATTAAGTTTAAGGGTTATCATATTCAACTTTGTTTTTTAATCACCTCTTTTTTTACCCTTGTAAAGTGGAGAATAGTGGGATAATTCTTATTTTTATATATACATTTTAGATTTACATTATTTTTGTTAGGACACTTTAGAATTATCTAAAGACAGATGCCAAAGTATAAGAATTCAAAACATTAGAAAGAGGTTTAGATCAAAGAACGTAGAATTTCCGAATTATACTGAAATTATGTCCTGGGTAAGTTACTGTCAGTTTGTAGCATAGACAGAAGTAATTCTTACCTTTGTTGCAAAGAGGTACATATAAGGGGCATTTCATTTATTATTCATCTTTATCTCTTTTTTCTTATTTCTGTTTTTTTAATCCGATTATCACAATTAATGGATCTATAGTTATAGGTTAAGTAATAATATAGTTAATGCTTAACATATCCACAGTTTGGAAAAAATGTAAATTTTATTTAGTGACTGATTTTATATATCTAATATTTAAAAATTGACCACTACGAGTAGCCTCATCTACTCAAATCACTTGATTCCATCCAGCCACTTCCTTTCTCCTTAGTGCACCTGAGCTTTTGTCCAACTGAAATATTTTTCAACTCTGCTTTGGTAGTTGTTCTTCATCTTATTTGAAAACATATTCCTAGGGATGGTGAGAGCAAGAGAAAAAATGTGGAAAATGAAGAGTATGTGAAAATAAAAGCTATATTACTGCTTAAGTTAACATGCTTGGTCATAATCTGATTGTGTTGGTAGTATCAAATAGGGAAAGCTTTAGAAGCATGTATTATCATGCTGAAATACTTTAATTTTTTTTCTTTGTCCAAAACCGTTGACATTTTCTTGTTGTTTTTCAGTTTGTAGTAATCATTTTTGTCTTCTTTTTTAAGATTATAAACAATTTGTTTAGCAAATGTTTATTGAGCCAGGCACTGCATAAAGTACGAAGGATAAAACATTGACTAAGACAGACACAGTCCTTGCTTTCATCATGCTTGTAGCTATAAAGCTCACTGTAGTGAGGATTTTACTTCATCTGTATAATGTATGAATAGAACCCCTCAGTCAGCAGTATTTGAATATGTTGTGGTTTTTAAGCATTGTAGGCATAATAATGAAATGTTAAATAGGACCTTCCATGGGTTATATTTCCAGGTAGAGATATGAAAGTAACAGACCCCCAATTATTAGATAATAGTGTAGAGATATTTGCTGTATTTTGCAATAAAGTTGTGCTATGGGAATTCAGAAATTTTTAAATTCCAAGGAAATAATAGGGGAAGAATTCATGGAAGAGATAGAATTGAACTATACAATTTGAATTGGTAAACTGAATTTAATTGGTAAATTCAAGAGAATTTTTGAGATGGGAGGGACAGTTAAAAGCCTAGAATCTACAGTGAGCTTGGTGTATTTGGTAATAAGTGACGGTGCATTTCTAATTGATAGTTTATAAAGGAGAGAAAGAAAATGAGGTTACATAGGAGGAAATCAGGTTATGAAAAGCCTTAAATGTTATGAAATTTTAAAAAGTTTTTATCCCCTGTTTTTGTTTTTTTTTTTCCTTGAAAGGAAAAATGTTTAGTGACTTAAACAACTATTTTGGACCTGTAAACTTTTGCCCATACAACTCCATGACAATAGATGTCTTTTAATCGTGACCACTTCTGTTACAGTTTTTATCCACTAGATGTCACTAGGAAACTAGACAATGAGATAGTGTTCAAGCACTAACTCCCTTAGTTTGTTTAGAACTGGTAAAACAAATAGTGAACATAATTCACTTTCTGAATCTTAGTAGACTTTTCAGTTTTCTTGTGTCAGAGCTATAGAAACATAGAATCTTATAGTTGGAAGAGTTTTAAAAGTTCATCTGACATGTTGAAATATTTGAGGATGAAATGATTTGATGTCTGGAATATACTTCAAAATAATATAAGGGTGAGGTAAAGTAGGGAGTTATGGATAAAGCAACCTAGGAGTTAATAAAGTTAAAGCTGGGTGATATGTCCACGGAGGGAGGTTCATTATAGTGTTCTGTCTACTTCTGTATATGTTGGAAGTTTTCCATATGTTTGAATTTATCTAAACTTTAAATGTCAAGAAAGCATATTATCTGGTCCAACATTTTTCTTTCTAAGGAATTCTTTTTATATGATCTCTAATATATATATGGCCATCTAATTTTTGTTAGAACACTTCCACTATTGGGCAACTCACTATTTTCTCAGACTGTTCCTTTCATTTTTAGAAGACTTAAAATTATTATGATTTTTTTCAATATATTGAGTCAAAATCTTCCTCCCTATAACTTTTATCCGTTGGTCCTAGTTTTGCCCTCAAGTAATAAAGAATAAAATACTATTTAAGAGCACTTCAAGTATTTAATTATATTATCATTTTTCTTTTTTGGGGTTTCTATATTGCTAATGCCTTGGTTGATTTCTTCTACATGCTATTTTGCTTTTTAATATTCTTGTCAAATATGAACCCCCAAAGTGAACACAATGCTGTGTTTAAAATGTGATTTGGCTGGGGTCTCTCTTATTCTGCCACCTCCACCCCACACCACTCTCTACTTAATATTTGGTATTGCCAACTTGTTTGAAGATCAGATAAGATTAGGCACCTAAAGTTAGGAACAAGAATTGTAGAACTCAAAGAAATTCAAGTAGTCACATAAAATAGAACCAAGCCCCTTCTTTTGTTAGGACTGATATTTATCTTTAGGCATTGAGTTTCTGTGGTGTCCCTTGGCAACTGCATTTTGGTGGGAATTGAAGAACAACTAATCATTGTTTCATTCTCACCATATAACAACTTTTTATTTATCTGTATATTATTCAGTTTGCCACTATTTCTTTTCTAGCCTGGTCTATTCCAGCTTTTTATTTATTTCTCACTCAGTCTTTTACTATCTTGTTTTTATTTTTTTATTTTTTGAGACAGAGTCTCACTGTGTTGCCTGGGCTAGAGTGCTGTGGCGTCATCCTAGCTCGCAGCAACCTCAAACTCCTGGGCTCAAGCGATCCTCCTGCCTCAGCCTCCCGAGTAGCTGGGACTATAGGTATGCGCCACCATGCCCGGCTAGTTTTTTCTATATATTTTTAGTTGTCCAATTAATTTCTTTCTATTTTTAGTAGAGACGGGGTCTCGCTCTTGCTCAGGCTGGTTTTGAACTCCTGAGCTCAAACAATCGCCTGCCTCGGCCTCCCAGAGAGCTAGGATTACAGGCGTGAGCCACCGCGCCCGGCCTCTTGTTTTTATTTTTCTTCTCTCTTCACAGTGCCAGTTTTCCAGCTTTTTAAAACCCTGGAAATAATTACTTTCTGTAGTAAAGGTTTAAGTAATATGAAATAACTTGCTAAGTTCTCTGTAATCTACCATTGGAAAAATTACTGTTTCATTTAGGCTCTTTTGGCTGCAAGAACTCCAACTAACCCAAGCAAGGAGAAAGTTTATGTCAGTAATGCATATGGGTGTATAAAGGAAGAATCAGAATCTCATACAAGTCCAAACTCCCTTAAAAAGTCTGCAACTGGAGAGTTTTTCTGGATCTTAGGTAGCTCCAATGGCCCTAAGAGCATGGGATCTTTGATCTTCACACTAGTATTTAGTCATTGACTTGATTGATTCAGTTGCTCTTACAGGGTGACCAATCTTCCCCATTTGCTTAGTATTGAGGGGTTTCCCAGGTCGTAGGACTTTCAGTGCTAAAACTGGGACAGTTCCAGGCAAATTGGGATAGTTAGTCACCCTATCTCTACATGTGTGCTTCACTCTTATTTACTTATTTTTCTACTACTACTAACTGCTATTCTCTTCTCTTCACAGCTTGGTAACTTTGGCATATTTGAGGCTCCTTTAGCTTTTTTTCTCTAGTTTAGGACTTTTTAGGTTCAGGTCCTGTCTTTGACTTTTATCTGAATATTTCTTAGTTCATTATCTGAGATAAGGAATCTTTATTGACCCAGCTTGCCTTTTTGCATTAGGTCTAGGTCTAGAGATCGGGGTGACTTGCTATGTTTCCCAGGCTGGTCTTTGAACTCCTGGGCTTAAGCAATCCTCCCATCTTGGTCTCCGGAGTAGCTGGGGCTATAGGCACATATCACTGTGCCCAGTTTCCTTTGCTAATTGTTAAAGTTATGTTTCTGTGTGCAAAATTCACCTTTCGTATGCAGAAGACATTGCATCAAGACCTATATTAACTTGATATACTACTATGTAACCCCCGCTCCTATCATCTAAGGCTAGGGAGGAGGCCACCAAGGGCTGCCCCTTTATTAGGGTTTGTGGGCATTGCAGGTTTCCTTGGAGGGTATGGTGATTGGTTGTCTGGTACATCTGGGATATAGTCTCTAGAGTTTACTGCAAGCAAAATTTTGTTGGCAATGGTTTTTCTACTGGATGGAAGAAAATTTAGGCTCGTGTTCTCTAGGATATCCCTAA
>NW_012151674.1:78118-80122 GCF_000956105.1 Propithecus coquereli
TGTTTGAGAAGGATGTGGCTAATGAACGCACAATATGTTGATGGTTTGAGAAGTTTTGTTTTGGTGGTTTTAATCTTGAAATTGAGCCCTGTGGGCGACCTGAGACCAAGGTGGATAATGATGAGCTGAAAGCTGTAGTGGAAGTGAATCCATCTCAACCTACACGTGAATTTGCAGCAAGGTTTGATGTTACTATTCCAATAATATGGGACCATTTGAAACAAACTGGCAAGATAAAGAAGCTGGATAGATGGGTTCTGCATGAATTTTCTCAGAAGAGAAATTGTCTCGAAGCTTGCATTTCTTTGCTGTCATGACATAAAATGAACCATTTCTACACTGTATTGTTATGTGTGATGAAAAATGGATTCTTTTTGACAATTGCAAGCATTCAGCACAATGGCTAGATAAAGAGCAAGTGCCAAAACACAGTCCAAAACCTAATATTCATCCAAAAAAGCTAATGGTGTCTGCTTGATGGTCCAGCGCTGGTATTATCCACTACAGCTTCCTAAAACCTGGTCATTCGATTGCAATGGATATGTGCTGCAACCAATTGGATGAAATGATGAGGATGCTTGTGATGAAGCAGCCGAGATTGCTCAACAGAGACAGGCTAATCCTCTTGCAAGACAATGTTTGACCACACGTTGCACAAATAACGCTGCTCAAACTACAGCAGCTGGACTTGGAAACTCTCTGTCATCCACCGTATTCACCAGACCTTGCACCAACTGACTACCACTTCTTCCAGACTTTCCTTCTTGCAAGGAAAAATATTCAGTTCTCAACAAGCTGTATTAAATGCCATTTGCAATTTCATTGCCACTCGCTCTCCAGGCTTCTTTGTTGCTGGCATAAACAAAACTACCGTTAAGATAGCAAAACCGTTAAGATATGTTGAGAGTTTAGGTGCATACTTTGATTAATAGTACTGCTTTTTGTTTGAGATACAACAAACTAAACTTTTGATTCAAAATCAGACATTTCATATTTAATGACCTAATAATTTAGGAAGGCTTCCTGGAGAAAGGGAGATCTGGGAAAAGACTTTAAGTAGCTGTAGTCTTCAAATATTAGGGGTGGAGGAGGGATTCATGTAAATAAGGGACAAAAAGGGTTTTAGGGGAGCTACAAATAGAGTCTTCTAACAAGGAGTGACAAAAAATTAAGCACATAAGGACCAGTTGAAGAAATAACTCCTTGTTGAAAAGATGGATGGAAGGTAGGGAATATGTCAGCTCAGTAATTTCCAAGTGTATTAATTCAGATTTTAAATTCTGATATTTTTGTGCCTCTACTTAATATAAGGCATACATTACAAAAATTGATTTGAGTAACAGCCCTTAAATCAAATTGTGAAGTACAGTCTCTCAGAATAATGACCATAATGCTGTACCACACTATCAGCAGATCAAAGTATCCTTTTCAAGTAATCCTCTTGTCTTAGGTCTGGTATTTTTTAATAATAGGGAGCTGTTTTCCTGTTGGAACACTTGTGCATGTAGTATTAAAACTTTAACCTGAGAGAATAGAATGATAGATACCAGAGACTGGGAAGAGTCTGTGAGTGGGAGATGGGGATGAAGAAAAGTTGGTTAATGGGTACAAACATACAGCTAGATAGAAGAAATAAATTCTAATGATAGCACAGTACGGTGACTATAGTTGTCAACAATGTATTGAATATTTCAAAGTAGCTAGAAGAGAGGACTTAAAATGTTCCCAATACATAGAAATGGTAAATACTCAAGATGATGGATACCCCAAATATCCCAACTTGGTCATTACACATTCCATGCATGTAACAAATTCCTGGACCCCATAAATATATACTATTATCAATTTTAAAAAACTGAAAAAAAAAAAAAGACTTTAACCTGTTTTGGTTTGCTTTTTTTCTCTTTCCCTGGCAGCTTAGTCAAACTATGAAACAGGCACGTCACCGGCTGGCATCCTTTAAAACTGTGACTAAAAAAAAGACATCAGTGTTTCCAGATGATG
>NW_012151674.1:80172-82375 GCF_000956105.1 Propithecus coquereli
AAAAAAAATTTAGACATTTTTATTGAGTCCCACTAGGAAGGATGAGGATTTAGCCCTCTTTCTGTCCCCTGCTGCTACTACACATGTACTCTTTCCATTGCTCACCCTCTCTTTATAGTTATATTGTTACATTGTTATGACTATGTAAACACTAATCACAGGTGAGTCAGGAGTAAACTATGATTACGCTCCTTCTATGTATGTTTTTTTTTATTTTATCTGTAGTTATATTGATTTTTCATTTGCTAGGTTTTCTCTGTAATTAAGAGTAATTCATCTCCATCAGGGAATCTTTAAGTTTTGGTCAGAGATTTAGTGCAAGTCTTTGTTAATAACAATTAATGAATACAAAAGAATGAAGAGTATGCCTAACATTCTAGTATAAAAAATTTTTGTTCAAATTTTTATATTTTGAGTATTTACACACATATAACACATGTGCATATATATGTACACTTAAACCTACACATTTAAATATGTACACATACATAAATATATATACACACACACACACACACACACACACACACACACCCCATACACATACTCACACACATATACAGGTAATGATCACCATTATCTTGCAATAAGAGAAATGTACTTATATGTCTTTTAACTTCAATTATTACATAATTTTATTTGTAATATCCCCCTATTTTCTATGTTTTTGTTTGACTCTTTACTAACTTTGGTCTTTATATTAGTTTCCTGTGGCTGCTGTACCAAATTGCCTGAAACTTAATGGTTTAAAATGACAGAAATTTATTCTCTCACAGTTCTGGAGGCCAGAAGTCAAAAATCAATTTCACTGAACCAAAATCGAGGTGTCAGTAGAGCCATGCTCTGTCTGCAGCTTCTAGGGGAATATTTGTTCCTTGACTTTCTGGCTCTTGGTATCTGCTGGCATTCCTTTGCTTGTGACTGCACCACCTCAATCTCTGCCTGTCATCTTCACATTACCTTTTCTTCTGTAGGTTGAATCTCCCTCTCCTTCTCTATTGTAAGGGCATTTGTGATGGCAGTTAGGGCTCATATGGATAATCCAGGATTATCTTCCCATCCCAAGACTGTTAACTTAATCACATCTGGGAAGGCACTTCTTCCTTATAAAATAACAATTATAGGTTCCCGGGATCATGACCTGGTATCTTTGGGTGGCCATTATTCTGTCTACTACAGCCCTCATGACAGGTCATTGAAAGGGTCTTTCCAAAGTTGAGATTTGGTGAAGGGTTATGTGTAACGACAGAGAAACAGAATAAACATGATGCATATTCCAACTGCTGGACCAGTTGAAATATCCTGTTTGTGGTACTATAATCAATTTGCCTCTAATAGAGGTTTGGATTTGCTGGGGAAATGAAGATTCTGAATCCCTATTTTAAATTTGTTACAATGGAGATTTTGAGTCCTTGGGCACATAGTATGGGGCAGTAATACCTGCCATACTTAGCAATGAATAAAAGCAGGTGTATTCATGGCTCTGTTTTTTTTTTTTTAATAACTTTGACTAATTTTCTCTCTTTTTACATCATGAATAACTCTATCTTGATGCTTTTAGTCACTCTGCAGCTAACCAAATCTAGAAGTCCTCCTCTTGGCAGAACAAAGAGTAATATATTTCAATCTGATTTCTCTGGCTAGAGGTATAGACCTCTAGAGGCAAGGACAGAGCAGAGCTGATACACTGTTTTTAAAACACACACACACATGCACGCGCACACACACACACACACACACACACACACACACACAAACTGGGCTGGTAGTGAGAGAGAGTGTTTTTATCCTTAGCTTTTTATTAGTAAAAATCATAAAGTATTTGTTACTTACATCTATAAGTCATAGTCATCATTTCCCTTCAAGAGATAATTGATATCATTAAACTTCCAATGAATGGGTTAGAAGTGGTCCTGGCTTTCCCATAATTTCACTGAGTAGTATGGGGATGTGTTTTTCCTCCACATGATGCAGTACATATCCTAAAAAATACATAGTTTATTTCTTCTTTCCCCTAATGGGACATTCTTTGCAGATTTGTGAAATATAATATAGGCTATGCTTCTCTGAAAAAGAAATCAACATAGGTGCATACTGAAATTATTATTAATAGAGATAAAGAATGGACACAAAGTCAACATATTTAATATTAGTAGTCATTTATCAAATATTACTTTGAGTAGTTGAAACAAATTGGTTCTCT
>NW_012151674.1:86791-88297 GCF_000956105.1 Propithecus coquereli
TATTAAACTATAATATCTCCCTTTTCAGTGATAATTAAGAGATTTATAATTAAATTTTAAAAACAAGTGGGCATAGGTGTGTGTTCACATACAGCAACATAACCTAGATCCATTCAGTACAGTGGTTCCCTTTTTCTAACATTTCCTTGTTGTGGCTCTCAAGATAGAATTTCTTTTGTACCTAAATTCTTCTCAGAGGCTTGGTTTCTTGACAATTTTAATACCTACCATGGATTTGGCAGCATCATAATTTGAGCCATTAGACTGACACCAGGATACTGTTAGAATGAGGTGATTAGACACTTTTTAATAAACCAAAAAAAAAAAAAGAGTTATCAGATCCTAAAGACTGATATTTTAAATTGTTTGGAACATACTTAGACCTTCCACTTGGTGTTTTTCCAGAAAGAATACTATTCATAGGTCTGACAGAAAGAATTATACAGTATAAGGGAGGATTAAGTTGGAGATAACATCCTTGTATAAACCAGTTTTATACGTCAGAGGTGCCATTTAAGTGTAATTCATTATTGTTATAGTGTGATGAATTCAGGCTGGCTGCTTGCTTCCAAAGAATGCATGTGTTTTTCAGGTAGAAATATCAGAAACAAATCTACTAATCAGAAATTAGTGAAATTTTTCTTATCACTTATATCAAGTCTTTCCTTCAAATCTGAAGAGTTTTCTACCCTCTCAGTTGTGTGAAATGGGAAACTGCCAATCAGAAAGAACAATCTATAACTGAGTTGAACCCTAGTTTCATTTCCTTGTTAGACTTTAGTGATCTTAGAATCTGTCTGGTTGTTATAATGTTCTAGATTTGGAAATACAAGTAGAACATATACTTGCTTGCCCTCTATCAGGTCACCAAGACTAAAATCATGAATATTCTGAAATTTTCACTGGCTAGAATATGGACAAGTTGTCATTTATACAGTTAATATATTCTCCTACTAGGCTGTTTCATTCCATATGTTTGAAATATGGGTGATTTGTTTGTACTTTTGAAGTAAAACTTCAAACTCATTATTTTTTTTCCTTTATTCTATATTAGACTACCAAAACTTGCTAAAATCATTCTAGATCTTTCACGAAAACTTAGTATCATGAGGATATTGCTTTCCCTAGACCCATTTATATGTGTATTTATTTATTTTTTTCCAGAAAGCACTTTCTAGGAAACCAGCATCCATCAGGATAAATATAGAAAAAAGAGGAGAGTTTCCCTTTAACATCCAGCAAGGTCTTTCAACTGCTGTACATTACCAGAATTTTATCAAAAATCAGATAGGGAAATGTAAAGAATAGAGGGGAGAAACAATGGCTTGTTAGAACTTTCCACAGCTAATTAAAGGTGGATTAAGGGTTAAGATTATAATGTCCAGTATTGTTTTTTTAAACCAAACTTTATTAAAATATAATCCATATGCCATACAATTCACTCATTTAAAGTGTACAATTCGGTGGTTTTTAGTATATTCATGAGGCTGTGCAACTGTTACCACA
>NW_012151674.1:89225-90922 GCF_000956105.1 Propithecus coquereli
AGTAGCTGGGACTACTGGCATGCACCACTATGCCCGGCTAATTTTTTCTATATATTTTTAGTTGTCCAGCTAATTTCTTTCTATTTTTTTTAGTAGAGATTGGGTCTCACTCTTGCTCAGGCTGGTCTTGAACTCTGAGCTCAAATGATCCTCCCGCCTCAGCCTCCCAGAGTGCTAGGAATACAAGCATGAGCCACCACGCCTAGACAGCACAAAATTTTTAATTTTGGTATAGTCCAATTTTTTTTCTTTTGTTGCTTGTATTTTTGATGTAATATCTACTAAACATTTTTAACACAAGATCATGAAGATTTACTCCTATATGTTCTTCTAAGAATTTTATAGTTTTAGCACTTACTTTTAGGTCTGTGATCTATTTTGAGTTAATTTTTATGTATGCTGTGAAGAAGTGGTTCATCTTCATTCTTTTGAATGTGGATATGCAGTTATTCCTAACATCATTTGTTGAAAAGACTATTCTTTCCTCATTGAATTGTTTTGGTACCCTTGTTGAAAATCAATTGACTATAAATGTGAGGGTTTATTTCTGAACTCTTCAATTATATTCCATTGATCTATATGTCTGCTCTTGTGCCAGTATCACACTGTCTTGATTACTATAGCTTTGCGATAGGTTTTGAAATTGGGAAGAATGAAACTTCCAACTTTGTCTTGAAGAATGTTTTGTTCTTATGGGTCCCTTGCATTTCCATATGAATTTTATGATTAGCTTATTAATTTCTGCCCCCTCCCCTAAAAAAACAGTGTCATTTTGATAGGTATTCTGAATCTATAGATCAATTTGGGAAATATTGCCATCTTAACAATATTTTCTCTTGATCCATGAACATGGGATGTCTTTCCATTTATTTAGATCATCTTTAATTTTTTTCAACAATGCTTTATGGTCTTCAGTGTACAGTCCTGCAGTGTAAACATTTTATAATGTTTGACTCTGCTGACCTACTAAAAGTATATTAGCAGTATCTTGAAGCCTAGGATTTTATTGCAATCACATTGTTTCTACCTGTAATAGCTAAATCTTGTGGGTTTTTTTTTTAATTTTTGTTTTTTCTTTAGGAACCTGCCTGTGAGGAATCTTCATCTATTATAACAGATGAGAAAGGGAGAGAAGATTTGTTTGGGAGCAACCAGCAGGGTATTCTTTCTGAAGACAAGGACAAGCCTTTCAGCAGAGTTCAGGTAAAGCAATAAGAGAAAGTAAACTAATTGAGATTTGGACTGGGGATTGCCAGTACTGTTTTACTGGTTTAGCATTGTAGATTTAGGTTTTGTTAAGTTAGGCAAAGGCTATAATTTCACATTTTATTCTAGTAATTTGTTGGACTGCCATATTATTTTAAGATTATTTTAGGAATCTTGCAAAAAACCTTGAGTATTGCTACTACCTGACATTTTATATTTGGTGTTTATGTTCACTTTTAGAAAGTAAAATTCAAAAATCCATTATTTGTTATGATAGAAGAGGAAGAACAAAAGCAGTTACCTCTTCAGGACCTTCAGGATATTCTGCCAGAAGCCCAGGATTATTTTCCAGAAGCTCAAGGTGATTTGCCGGAAACTGAGGGTGATTTGACAGGAGTTCAGAGTGTTGAGCTGGAATTTCAGAGTTTTGAGCCAGATACCCAGGCTGTTGAGCCAGAATGTGAGTTTGGTAAGCCAGAAGGCCAGGACAT
>NW_012151674.1:103182-105133 GCF_000956105.1 Propithecus coquereli
TATCAGGATATTTTTACCTGGTATCATTTCTTTGGAGTTCTCACTAAAGTTTACAATGTTATGATTAGCATATTGCCCTGGTTAGAGAATTTGTTTTCTCTGTTCCTTTGGAGCATATTTCTCAAGCAGCCCTCATCTTTTATGAGAGATGAGAGAGTGTGAGAGGAATTGCCTCTGGAATATCATCAGTATGTTATACCTATTAATAAAATCCAGGACCAAGCCTCCCTTAGAGAACAGGTAGAGCAGAATACAGTAGGAGGACTGTATTACATAAGATTGGGACTGAAGCTTGTCAAGCTAGCTTCTTTGTGGGATACATAGAATTAAGGCCTCCAGAGTTAGGCTAAGAGTATAATGTCTTTGGTAATTTCAAAATGTAAAGAATAATGTGGGATTTGCTTTTAAAAAACTCTAGGAAAAAAGTTGGAGAATAAATGAAAAAGAAAAGTGTTGCTAATTGTTGAAGCCAGGTGAAGGATATCTTGGAATTTATTATACTATTTTTTTCTACTTTGGTGTATGTTTAGAAATTTTTATGTTAAACACACACACACACACACACACACACACACACACACACACATCCCTTTAACTGTGCTCTATTATCATCACCTAGTATCATTACTCTGGGATTGTCATTGAAGTCTATAACAGTGTCACTAGCGCATCATTTCTACTTAGACAAATCAGTTTTGTGTTTTGTTGTTCCTTTAGGACAAATATATCAAACAACTCTCATCTTTTGAGAAATGGGAGCTTGCAACAGGAGTTGCTTCTCAAGCGCCATCGGTATGTTTCACCCAGTATTCAAGACCTAGCCTCTCCCAGAGAGTAAGTAGGGCGGAATATAGTGAGGAGTAAGTAGCAGAGAGTAAATTGCTTAGGTTTGGGCTCACGATTGATAGGGCAATGTAGTAACTGCTTCAAGGTTTTAGTGTTAAGGTCGGTAATAATGGGCAAAGAATATAATGCCCTCTTGTTCTGTGACATATCACACCATTTTGTCCTGTTGAAATGACTTCAGGCCTCTTCACTGAAGCTTTTACTGTTGCCGCAGGCATGATGCTCCTGCTTGGATAATTTATGTCCAGTGTTCACGTTGTCTTTCAGCACGGGAACTATGGGCAGGCCTCATGTAATATGACAGATGAAAGAAGGAGAAAGGAGTTATTTCCAGAGCGCCATGAATATGTTTTACATGAAATCCAGGATCCAGAATCTGTCAGAGAGCAGGCAGAGCAGGGTATAGTAAAGAGTAAGCAGCAAAAAGTAATTAGTTAGAATTTGGGCTGGAGTTGTCAGAGCTATGTTACCAATAAAGACGATGATGATGACAGCATTTTCTCTTATTAATATTAGTGCTAGTATTAATATTATTATGAATAACAGCTTACATTCATTGAGCACTTACTATAGCCAAAATGCTTTTAGAATTTTATATGCAGTATCTTATTTAATTCTCTCAATAACTATGGGAGATAAATACTATTATCTTTGTTTTTGTAGATGAAATTTGAGATTGCATTGTGAGTAGAGTTAAGATCCATAATGGTGACAAGAAGTGTAATGTCTACTTTCATGCCACAATATATGAGACCATTCTGACCTATTTAGATTACTGCAGGGCTATCCCTGAAGCTTATAGTACTATCACTACTACTATGTCACTGCTCACATATTTGGCAAGTGCTTTTGTATCTTTTAGAGCTTATACTTTAGGGAGCAGCCATCTGTTGGGACAGCTGAAAGATGGCCAGAGGATTTGCTTCTGGATGGCCATCAGCATCTTCCACCCAGGCACCAGAGAGATGCTTCCAGCATACCACAGGTAGAGCAGACCATAGAGTATGAGCAGTGGAATTTAGACAGGATTATAGTCACCTACTAAACTGGAAGTGGTAAGGCTTATCAAGAAGCAGATTCCTGTTTTATTTCATGGTATGCAAAA
>NW_012151674.1:105183-109684 GCF_000956105.1 Propithecus coquereli
CAATTTTTAAAAATAAAACAATAATGAAGTTTGCCATATCAATTGACTCTTCCATTTGTGGAAGATTTCTCTGTAGCGTGTGATGATGTTTGATAGCATTTTACCCTCAGTTGAACTTCTTTCTAAATTGGAGTCAATTCTCTCAAAGCCTGCTACTGCTTTATTAACTAAGTTTATATAATATTGTAAATCCTTTGTTGTCATTTGAACAATGTTCACAACATCTTCATCAAGAGTAGTTTCCATCTCAAGAAACCACTTTCTTTCATCATCACAAGAAGTAACTCTTCATCTGCTAAATTTGATCATGAGATTGCAAGCAATTCAGTCACATCTTCAGGCTCCACTTCTAATTCTAGTTTTCTTGCTATTTCCGCCACATCTGTAGTGACTTCCTCCTCTGAAGTCTTGAACCCCTCAAAGTAATTCATGACAGTTCAAATCAACTTCTTCTAAACTCCTCTTAATGTTGATATTTTGGCTTCCTTCCATGAATCACAAATGTTCTTAATGGCAGGTAAAATGGTGAATCCTTTCTAGAAGGTTTTCAATTTACTTTTACAATGGATCTCCCAGATCCATTAGGAGAATCATTATCCATGGCAGATGTAGCCATCAAAATATATTTCTTAAATAATAAGACTTGAAAGTCAAAAGTACTCCTTGATCCATGGGCTGCAGAATGGATGCTGTGTTAGCAGGCATGACAACAGCATTGATTTCCTTGTATGTCTCCATCAGAGTTCTGGGGTATCCAGGTGCATTGTCTATGAGCAGTAATATTTTGAAAGGAATCTTTTCTGAGCAGTAGATCTCAGCAGTGGGCTTAAAATATTCTGTAAACCGTGCTGTAAACAGATGTGCTATTATCCAGGCTTTGTTCCATTCATAGAACGTAGGCAGAGCAGATTTAGCATCACTCTTAAGGGCCCTAGGATTTTTGGAATGGTAAATGTGCACTCCAACTGAAAGTCACCAGCTACATTAGTCCCTAAGAAGAAAGTCAGTCTGTCCTTTGAAGCTTTGAAGCCAGATGTTGATTATTTTCCTCTCTAGTTATCAAAGTCCTAGGTGGCATCTTCTTTCGATATAAGGCTGTTTTGTTTTCATTGAAAATCTGTTTAGTGTAGTCACCTTCATTAGTGATCTTAGCTAGGTCTTTGGATAACTTGCTACAGCTTCTATATCGGCACTTGCTGCTTCACCTTGCACTTTTGTATTATAGAGATGGCTTCTTTCCTTAAACCTAATGAACCGACCTCTGCTAGCTTCAGACTTTTCTTTAGCTTTCTCACCTTTCTCAGCCTTCGTAGGCTTGAAGAGAGTTAGGGCTTTGCTCTGAATTAGGAGTTGGCTCAAGGGAATGTTGTGGCTGGTTTGATCTCTAATCCAGACCACTCATACTTTCTCCATATCAGCAACAAGGCTGTTTCACTTTCTTATTCATGTGTTCACTGGAGTAGCACTTTAAATTTCCTTTAAGAACTTTTCTTTTGCATTCACAGCTTGGCTAACTATTTGGCTCAAGAGGCCTGGCTTTCAGTCTGTCTCAGCTTTTGACATGCCTCCCTCACTGAGCTTAACCATTTCTAGCTTTTGATTTGAGGTGAGAGACATGTGGCTCTTTCTTTCACTTGAACACTTAGCAGCCACTGTAGTGTTATTAACTGGCCTAATTTCAATATTGTATCTCAGGGATTAGGGTGGGTTGGGGGGTTGACCAGGTGGTGGAGCAATCAGGATACATATAACATTTATCAATTAAGTTCACTGTATTATATTAGCATGGTTTGTGGTACCCCAAAACAATTAGAATGGTAACATCAAAGATCACTGATCACAGATCACCATAACAGATATAATAATAATGAAAAAATTTGAAATATTGCAAGAATTACCAAAATGTAACACAGAGACATGAAGTTAGCACGTGTTGGAAAAATGGCACCAATAGACTTGCTTAATATAGCATTGCACAAATCTTCAATTTGTAAAAAGCATAGTATCTGTAATGAGCAATAAAGTGAAGCACAATAAAATGAAATATGCCTGTATATTGTAGCTGATTTGGAGATCCATAGTTGGAAAAATAGTTTCCTGATTAAGTTTTCAGAACTCCAGGGTTCTTACTAAGTGTTAAAGTATTAGCAGTAGCATATTACTTTTTTCTGAACAACTTACTTTTTTCTTTTTAATCTTCATTAGGAAAAATATTTCTGGCAGCCGGAATCTACTTTGACAGCTGAAAGATGGAAAGAGGAGTGGCCTACAAGTACCCAACAGTACCTTTTACACAGGTTCCGAGGCCAGTCTTCCACCAGAGATCAGTTAGACCAAAAAGAAGAAGAAAGGCAGGAAGTAAATTACTTAGGGTTATGGTTCCACTTTTGTGGAATATAGTTTTTTGTTTTGTTCCATAAGATGATCAGTTATACTCTGACCTCCATTAACTCCAGAATTATCACTAAAACCTGAAGTCTTAGTTAACCTGTCATTCTTAACTGAACAATTGATATTTTGTGTCTGTTCTTTTTTAGAAAGCAAATTTGAAGCAGCCAACATCAATTTTGATAGGAAGAGAGGCACTTCCTCTGGATGTCCGTCGGGATCTTCTATGCAGGCATCGTCAGGTCTCCATCGGGGGCAAGGTAGAACAGAAAAAGGACTGAAACCAGCAGGAACTGAATTGTTTAGGGTTTAGTGTGAAGCTTGCAAAGATTTTTCTCCCCTAAACTTCAGAACTCACAAAAAATAATCATTTTCTGTTTTATTCTGTTATGTTTCATATTATCCTGGGTTTTAAATAATTACCTGATGGCTCTCAATAAAGCTTAGAATATTATTGCCATTGTATTACTTCTACTGGACAATTTATAATTTGTCTTTTTTTCTCTTTAGAAAGTACACTTTAAGGAGCCATATTCTGATATGACAGAGGAGAAAGGGAGAGATGACTTTTCTCTGGTGGGTTATCAGTATGTGCCTCCTAAACCCCAGGACCAGGACCTCATCAGAGATCAGGTGAAGCAGAATAAAAACGGAGATAAAGATATAGGAAATAAAGTACCTGGGTTTTATAAATTCTCAATAGCTGGTAATTTGAAATATAGAATCAGGGACTTTGGAGCTAACTTAAGAATATAGTATCTTTTATTCCTTCCCACATTAGTGGGAAGATAGTCCTAAATCCCATTAGAACAGAAGCCCTGCTTCAGAAAGAATGGGCATAGACAGTTCCTATTGGTCTCTCCTCCTTTTTTTCTGTTCTACCTTGCACCTCATAGTGCAAAAGACCCTGGTCTAGTGAACTGTATTAAATCAGTTTAGTCATTTCAAAGGTTGATATGTGACATTCGTGTCTTATTCTAGAATTAGACTGTTTTAATTTACCAAGATTGTTCTTCAACTCTTGGTGAAGCACACAGTATTACCACAAGCATACTGTCCCTACATCAACAATGTAGGAAGAAGTATCAGATTCTAAATTATTTAAGATTTGCTGAGTTCATCCAACTATTCTGTCCATAGTTTGGAATTAAGAATTAAGGTCTACAAAATTGAACTAAAAGTTTAGCGTCCTCACTCATATCAAAAGATATCAGGATATTTTTACCTGGTATCATTTCTTTGGAGTTCTCACTAAAGTTTACAATGTTATGATTAGCATATTGCCCTGGTTAGAGAATTTGTTTTCTCTGTTCCTTTGGAGCATATTTCTCAAGCAGCCCTCATCTTTTATGAGAGATGAGAGAGTGTGAGAGGAATTGCCTCTGGAATATCATCAGTATGTTATACCTATTAATAAAATCCAGGACCAAGCCTCCCTTAGAGAACAGGTAGAGCAGAATACAGTAGGAGGACTGTATTACATAAGATTGGGACTGAAGCTTGTCAAGCTAGCTTCTTTGTGGGATACATAGAATTAAGGCCTCCAGAGTTAGGCTAAGAGTATAATGTCTTTGGTAATTTCAAAATGTAAAGAATAATGTGGGATTTGCTTTTAAAAAACTCTAGGAAAAAAGTTGGAGAATAAATGAAAAAGAAAAGTGTTGCTAATTGTTGAAGCCAGGTGAAGGATATCTTGGAATTTATTATACTATTTTTTTCTACTTTGGTGTATGTTTAGAAATTTTTATGTTAAACACACACACACACACACACACACACACACACACACACACATCCCTTTAACTGTGCTCTATTATCATCACCTAGTATCATTACTCTGGGATTGTCATTGAAGTCTATAACAGTGTCACTAGCGCATCATTTCTACTTAGACGAATCAGTTTTGTGTTTTGTTGTTCCTTTAGGACAAATATATCAAACAACTCTCATCTTTTGAGAAATGGGAGCTTGCAACAGGAGTTGCTTCTCAAGCGCCATCGGTATGTTTCACCCAGTATTCAAGACCTAGCCTCTCCCAGAGAGTAAGTAGGGCGGAATATAGTGAGGAGTAAGTAGCAGAGAGTAAATTGCTTAGGTTTGGGCTCACGATTGA
>NW_012151674.1:110913-113183 GCF_000956105.1 Propithecus coquereli
ATTGTCTTTTATGCTGTGTGAAGGGAAGAAATGAGCACTCTGTAAGGGGTAAGAGTTATGAGAATCTTCCACTCAATGGCCAGGACTAGATCTCCATCAGTAAGCTAGTAGAGCATAAGGCAGGGTCACCAAGAAATAAACTAGTAAAGTTTGGGTTGGAGCTTGTTAGGGTTATATTGCCTACAATTTGGGGGTATTGAGTTAAGATATATAGTTTTTTAAGAAAATGTTACTATACCCTGGGCCTGCTAAGATTTTTCCATGGCTTAGCTGAAGTCTAGTTTATTACTCCTCTCTGGATAATTTTTATTTTGTGATTTTTATATTGTCTTAAAAACAAAGTCTTCAGACAACCAGCAGTGTTAGGCTATATGAAAGAGAAATTTCCTCTTGGCCTTTTTAAATGAGGAGAATGAAAAGGAAGAAAAAAGACAGAAAGTAGGGTTTGCACTGAGGTTTTCAAGATTGAACCATAGCTGTTTTGTGATTTTTAGTTTGGGTCTGTAAGGTTTGCCTAAGGGTATACTGTCATGTTTTATTCTACATTGTCATTTATACATCCTGAACTCTATGCCAGGCTCTTTCCTACCTCAGGTTGTTAGGTTGGGACAAGGAGGAAGGGGAACAGATGCTTGGTCTAGGGGGTTTCCATTGAGAAATAGATGGCACTAGGAGATGCTTTGTCTGCTAGGAGGAACAAACTAGCCAGAGGGAACTTCCAAGAAAGAACAGATGACATGTCAAGGGGGCTTCCAAGGACTGAACAGATGTTTGGTCTACGATAGGGGGTCTCCAAGGACTGACCAACCAGAAAGGCCACAAAGTGGAGATAGGGTCAAGGCCACAAATGAGGGTCTTTGGAGCATACGTGCAAGTGACAGTATCCTCAAGTGACCTACCCTCATTAACATAGTAAAAATCATACCCACCAGCACCATGACAATTTACAAATACCATGGCAACCCCCAGAAATTGCCTTACAAGGTTAAAAATGGGGAGGATTCCCAGTTCTGGGAATTCTCCCCCCTTTCCAAGAAAAACTGTGAATATTCCACTCCCCCTGCCCCTTAACATAAAATTAGGGAATCATCATAAAAGGGAAAATCTTTTTAAACTCAGGGTCTCCTCCACTTGCGAGGGTTGACCCATTTCTCCTCTGGAATGTACTATGCTTAAATAAACTTTGGCACTGTGTTTGCTTGCGTCTGCCTGGTCTGCTCATTTGCTCCATCGACTCGGTGCCAGTAACCAGCTTTGGTACTGGGAACCAAGAGCCAGGGAACGTGGACCTGACATCTGGTCCCTACATGTGAGAAGGTCTTTTGCATTTGATTTTTCCTCTGCCTGGTTAGTCTTGCCTTTTTTCCCACAAAGTTAGTACCTTCTCATCCTTCAGATTTCAGCTTAATTGTTACCTACTTGGAAAAGACTGCCCTGACCACCTTATCAAAAATATATCTCCCTTTTTCTGTTTTTCTCTATCCTTGAATTCTGTTTATTTCCTTCCCAGTGCAAAACAGTTTGTAATTATTTATTTATTTACTTACATGTTTTCTTATACTCTAGAGATTTCCCACTAGTCTGTAAGTTTCATGAGAGAAGTGCCTTACCTGTTTTGTTTACCACGATATGAACAGTGTTTGGCTGGTACCTGGTAGTCTCTCAGTAAATATGTTTTAAATGAATTAGCCCATCAATCAAATATTTATCGAGCAACTATTAGGTGTTAGCCATTAAGTAGTAGCTGTCAATAAGACAATAAAATTTCAGACAATTTAAAGAAGAGAGACTTATACATAAACAGATAATTATGAAGCAACGTAATTACTGATAAAGGACGCATAGGACATTCACAAAGCACAGAAGAGGGATACCTATTCTTGACTATTCAATTCAGGGTACAGCTTTGGTGGTCTGAACCTCTTCTTGTCCTTCTGCCATGCTATCCCTGAAAATTCTCAATCCTAGAATAGTCCTTTTTCCATTTGGGTGCCCCAATAATCCAGATTTATTAAAGAAAATACTTGTATAGATTTGTAACATGTTCATACTTAGAGTTTCCAATCATGGCTGAGTTCCCAGTGCTGCTTAGCATTTTTCTTGTCCTCTGTCAGCTCCCTGTCCAGTGCCCCACACTGACTATTCTAAACCTTAAGCACTCCTTAAACTTCTTGCCATACCCCCATACTCTTAACTTTTGTAAAGAAAATAGAAGCCATCACATAGTAACTGCCTCGACCACTCGACCATTTCCTTTTTTTTTTTTTTTT
>NW_012151674.1:118874-120783 GCF_000956105.1 Propithecus coquereli
CCTCCATGGGATCAACGTTTTTTTTTTTAGCTCCCACATATAAGTGAGAATATGTTGACATTTGTCTTTCTGTACCTGGCTTATTTCATTTAACATAATGACTTCTAATTCCATCCATGTTGCTGCAAATGACAGGATCTCATTCTTTTTTAGGGCTAGATAGTAATCCATTGTGTATGTATACCATATTGTCTTTATCCATTCATCTGTTGATGGACACTTAGGCTGATTCAATATCTTGACTATTGTGAATTGTCAAGTGCTGCAGTAAACATGGGGGTTCAGGTATCTCTTTGATATACTGATTTCTTTTCCTTTGGCTAAATACCCAGTAGTGGAATTGCTGGATCATATGGAAGTTCTATTTTTGGTTTTTTGAGAAATCTCCATACTATTTTCCATAATTGCTATACTAGTTTACATTTCTACCAACAGTGTATGAGAGTTCCCTTTTGTTTGCATCCTCACCAGCATTTGCTATTTTTTGTCTTTTGGTAATAGCCATTCTAGCTGGGGTGAGATGATATTATGTTTTTAATTTGCATTTCCCTGATGATTAATGATGTCGAGCATTTTTTGATATGCCCGTTGGCCATTTATATGTCTTCTTTTGAGAAATGTTTATTGAGATCCTTTGCCCACTTTTTAATGGAATTATTTGGGTTTTTTTGCTGTTGAGTTGTTTGAGGCCCCCAGAAGGTGTGCTTAGGCATTAGTAGTAGTGAGTGAAGCAGTTTGATCCCCAAGCCCTCAAATTGACAAGTGCAGGTACCTGCCATGGTGGTGGTAGGGGAGGCAGGCCTGTACGCTTGCAGCAGCATTTGGGATGTGTAGCTTTATAGTATGTCTTGAACTTGGGTACTTCCAGCCTTCCAACTTTGTTCTTCTCCTTTAATATTGTGTTGGCTATTCTGGGCCTTTTGCCTCTCCATGTAAACTTTAGAGCAAGTTCGTTGATATGTACAAAAATAACTTAATGAAATTTTTATTGGCATTGCATTGATTGTGTAGATCAAGTTGGGAAGAACTGACATCTCAATGATATTGATTCTTTCTATCCATGATCATGGGATATCTCTCCATTTAGTTAATTCTTTGATTTCTTTCATCAGAGTTTTGTTGTTTGGCTAATATGGATCTTGTACATATTCTGTTAGATTTATACCTAAGTATTTCATTTGTGGGGATGCTAATGTAAATGGTATTATCTTTTTAATTTCAAATTCCACCTGCTCATTGCTGGCATATAGGAAAGTGATTGATATTTGTATTAATACATTAAACTTACATCCTTCAACTTTGCTGTAATCACTTATTAGTTCTAGGAGTTTGTCTAGTGATTCTTTTGTTATTTCTACATATATGATCATATCATCTCTGAACAGAGTTTTATTTCTTTCTTCCCAATCTGTGTACCTTTTGTTCCCTTTTCTTGTCCTATTTCATTAGCTAGCACTTTCAGTACAGTGTTATAAAGGAGTGGTGAGAGGGTACATTCTTGCCTTGTTTCTGATCTTAGCAGGAAAACTTATAGTTCTCACCATTAAGTATGTTGTTAGCTGTAAATTTTTTGTGGATGTTCTTTATCAAGTTGAGGAAGTTCTTTTCTATCAGTTATCTTTTTTAATATACAAGTTATTACTGAATTCCCCTCAGAGTTCAACCTCGGTAGTTTTGACAAGCTTCATAGAATCTCCCGACTTCTAAACAATATATAAGAAGTTATAATGAAATGTTATGGATCTAATTTCAGGATTTATTTCATCAGATGTCGTTGACTTACTATGCATAGTAAGGCACTAAACAAAGTGTTAATAATACAGGAAAATACTTTGAAATTTGTGAAGTGCTATAAAATATAAGGCAATAACACTTTTATTTTGTAATGTTTTATATAACAAAAATTGCA
>NW_012151674.1:120833-123207 GCF_000956105.1 Propithecus coquereli
TGTACCCAATAAGTAAGTTTTTATCTCTTACTCCCCTCCCATCCTCTTCCCTTCTTAGAAGTTTCCAATGTCATTTACACCAATTTATGACCATGTGTACCCCCATTGTTTAACTCTGACTTACTAGTGAGAACATGTGTGTTTGCTTTTTTTGTTTGTTTTTTGTTTGTCTGTTTGTTTTTTGAGACAGGTTCTTGCTCTGTTGCCCAGGTTGGAATATAGTGTCGTCGTCATAGTTCACTATAACCTCAAGCTTCTGGGCTCAAGCGACCCTCCTGCCTCAGCCTCCTGAGTAGCTGGGACTGTAGGCATATGCCACTATGCCTGGCTAATTTTCATTTTTTTTTTTGTAGTGACAGGGTCTTGCTCTTGCTCAGGATGGTCTCAAGCCCCTGGCCTCGAGTGATCCTCCCACCTAAGCCTCCCAAAGTGCTAGGATTACAGGCATGAGCCACTGCGCCTAGCTCAAAAGTTTTTAATTTTGATGAAGTCCAATTGATTTATTAATACTTTTTCTTTTGTGGATTGTGCTTTTGTTGTCTTATCTAAGAAACCATTATTACCTAATTCAGGGTCACCAAGATTTACTCCTAGGTGTTCTTCAAAGAGTCTTATGGTGTTAGCTCTTATATTTATGCCTGTGGTTCACTTTGAGCTAATTTTTGTATACAGTGTTAGGTAGGGGTCCAACTTCATTCTTTTACATGTGTATAACCTGTGTCCCAGCACCATTTGTTGAAAAGACTATTCTTTTTCCATTGAAATGTCTTAGTTTTATCAAAAATCAGTTGATCATAAATGCAAAAGTTTATTTGTGAATTCTCAGTTCTAGTCCATTGATTTACATATGCCTATCTATACCAGTAAAATCTGTCTCGATTACTATACCTTTGTAGTAAATTTTGATGTTGGGAATAGTGAGTCCTCCAACTTTGTTCTTTTTCAAGATTGTGTCAGCTACTTTGGATCGCATGCATTTTCATAGGAATTTTAGGATCATCTTGTCAATTTCTGCAAAGAAGTCAACTGAAATTTTGATGGAGATTTCATTAAATCTGTTGATCAATTTGGGGACTACTGTCATCTTAACAATATTAAGTCTTCCAATCCATAAATATATAGGGGGTTTCCTTTCCATTTATTTATGTCTTCTTTAACTTCTTTTAACAATGTTTCTAGGTTTCATAGTATAAAATTCATATTTCCTTTTTTTATGGTATTGTAAGTGGAAATTTTTTCTTAATTTTGTTTCCAGATTGTTCGTCACAAGTATAGAAATACAATTGATTTTTGTATATTGATCTTGTATCCTGCAATCTTGCTGAAAGATAAATAAGTTTTAAATTTAAGAGAGAAAAGAAATTTTAAATTTTTTATTTCTAAAAGTTAGAGATCATAATTTGACCCATATAATGTTCAAACAGGTATACCAAATTATGTCATAAGGCTTTCCTAGGAAATACGGGTAGAAATTAGCCCCAGTTTCCTGCATGCCACGCCAGTTAACTGATATAATATTTTCTCTGGACCCACACCCATGAAGAGAGTTGTGTAAATTGAAAGTGATTATATAGGGTTGAGCTACGAAGGAATCTGGCTGTATATTCTAGATTCAGTCCCAAGCACACTCATGACAGAGAGTGATTTCAAGTGACCACTTTAAAGGAACTTTCATTCTGAACATTTTTATTTATTATTTGTTCATCCATGCTTTTGACCTGAATCCTTTTCTTTGGTTTATTGTTTTTTGTTTGGTTAATTCCTTTTGAAACTGCTTTCTTTCATTCTTTTTTCTTTTATTCTTTTATATTTGTTCTTTGGTTCTTTATTCCAGTGGTCCCAGGGACCAGTTCCATTGAAGGCAGTTTTTCCACGGAAGAGGTGGGGGTGGGGGCCTGGAAGCGGGGCTCAGGTAGTGACGCCAGCGATGGGGTGCTGCTGTAAATATGCAGATGATGCTTGGGTCTCTCCCCCAACCCTCCACACCCCCCTGCCCTCATTCCGTGGAAAAATTATCTTCCATGAAACTTAGGAACTGGGCGGGGGGCCTGGGGGGCGGAGCGAGCTGCTGGTGAGCTCTGCTGCCCAGTCCCTAATAGGGGACTGGACTGGACTGGACTGGGGATTGGTGACCACAACTTTATCCAGTTGAGCTCAAGTTTGCAGAAGAAAAGAATCAATAGATAAAAATATCAAAATGATTCACAGGGGTATCTTTTAGTTTTCATTTTGTGTGATTGGACTTTTAACAGGTTTATGATGAATATCAATCAGGTTTAAGCACTGAATTCCAAGCTCCGCTAGCATTTCAGTCTGGAGTAGATCTAGAAGAAGATAAGAAAGAGGTATGTAATAATACTGCTTTTGTATACCA
>NW_012151674.1:123257-124678 GCF_000956105.1 Propithecus coquereli
TCCAACCATCAATCCATCTTATTTCTTATACATTTCAAAGTAAGTTTTGCAGACATCAGTACACTTCACCCCTGATCACTTCAGCTTGCATATCATTAACTAGAATTTAAATTTTGTTTACAGTTACTTTTTTCCTGCCTTGAGGTAAAATTTATGTAAATGAACTATATAAGCCTTAAGGTCTCCTAAATACCCTTCATTAGTTTTGAAAAATACATATGCCTGTGTAATCCAAACCTATATCTGAAGATAGAGGATTAGCATAGCCTAGAAAGTTCCTTCATGTTCCTTCTCAGTCAATCCTTAACTCTTTTTCTACCAGAAATAATCACTGTTCTGATTTTTTTCTACTATCAGTTTTCTGTGTTCTAGAACTTCTATACAGTATGAATTATGTTATGTAAGGTTCCTCTCACTCAGTATAACATTTATGAGAGTTATTCATGTTGCTACATCAGTAGTTTGTTCTTTGCATTGCTGTATAGTATTCCATTATTTGAATATACCACTGTTTGTTTATTCATTCTCCTATTGATGGACATTTGGGTTGTTTCCTGTTTGATACTGAGAATGGGGTACTGCTACAACAAATATATAAAAAAATGTGGAGATGGCTTTGGGATTGGGTAAACAGGTAGAGGTGAAGAATTTTGAGGCCCATGACAGAAAGCTTATATCATTTTAGAGAATATCCATATTGTCATAAGCAAAATATTGGTAGAAATATGGACATTAAACGCACTGCCAGTGAAGCTCAAGGAAATGAGGAACATGTTATTGGAAACTGGAGGAAAGGCGATCCTTGCTATTTAGTGTCAGAAAACTTAACTAAATTGTGTCCTACAGTTGTATAGAAAGCAGAACTTGTAAGCAATGAACGTAGACATTTAACTGAGGAGATTTGCAAGCAAAGTGTTGAAGGTGCAGTATGGTTTCTTCTTACTGCTCCTCAGGGAGACTGCCAGGGTCTGTCTGGGATCTCTCTTCTTGTGCAGTGGACTGGAAATTCTCTGGGCAATAAGCTGGGCAATTGAGTCCTTAACTATGTTTGTTTCCCATCTATGAGGAATCACTGTCCTGTGCTTCCTTATGTCCAATGTCCAAAAACAATTCTTTCATAGATTTTTGTTTGTTTGTTTAGTCATTCCAGGCAGGAGGGTAAATCCAATTCTATTATTGCATCATGGCTTCAAGAAGAAGTCTCTTTATTTAAATTTTATTTAATTTCATTCTAATTGATCTATTATCTTTTTGGCTCTATCTCTTTATATTATTTTATAGTGGTTGTTCTGAGGATTACAATATACATTCCAAACCTTTCACAGTCTACTTTGAGTTAATATTCTACCACTTTAAGTAAATGTAGAAGCTTTACAATCATATAAATCTTTTTACCCTTCCCCCTTCATGTTATAATTGTT
>NW_012151674.1:128718-130669 GCF_000956105.1 Propithecus coquereli
TTAAAACTTAACCCATGTAGTTTCTATATCATATGGTTTTCTTTCTGCTCCTCTGAGAGCAGAATCTTAATAATTTTAACTTCTTTCCTTTAGCGTCAAAAGCAATACCTGAGACATAGACGACTTTTTATGGATATTGAGAGAGAACAAGTAAAAGAACAACAAAGGCAAAAAGAACAAAAGAAGAAAATTGAAAAGTAAGTTCTTTGATCCTCATTGTGAGCCTTAAATTACCAATTATGATGTTTTTGGAGGCTAAATTTTAGAAAAAGGCAATGATTTTGACTTCTGATCTATATTGGAAACAACTATTTTTGATCTGGGTGGAGTATTGGAAGATGGTGAACAGCTATGTCTTTCTTGTTTGTTTGATTTTCTAATAGATTTTATTTTTTAGAGAAATTTTAGATTCACAGCAAAATTGAGTGGAAAACACAGATTTCCTGTATACCCCATGTAGTGCACATGCATAGTCTCTGCCACTGTCACTGTTCTACACCACAGTGGTACAATTTATTACATTTGATGAACCTACAATTATTATTACCCAAAGTCCATAATTTACATTAGGGTTCCCTCTTGGTATTGTGCATTTTATGGGTTTTGAGAAATATATAATGTAATGTGTCCAACATTATAGTATCATACAGAGTAGTTTCAGTGCCCTAAAAGTCGTCTGTGCTCTGCCTATTCCTCCCTCCTTACCTGACCCCTGGGAACCATCGAACTCAACTGTCTGCATGCTTTTGCCTTTTGCAGAATGTCAAATAGTTGGAATGATACAGTATGTATGTAACCTTTTCAGATTGACTTCCTATACTTAGAAATATGCATTTAAGTTTTCTATAATGCCTTTTTATGGCTTGATAGCTCATTTCTTTTTAGCACTGAATAATATCCCATTGTTTGGATGTATCACATTTTAGTTGTTCATTCACCTACTAAAGAACATCTTGGTTGCTCCAAGAATTTGGCAATTATGAATAAAGTCACTATAAATATCTGCATGCAGGTTTTTGTTTGGGTTTAAGTTTTCAGCTCATTTGGGTAAATAACAAGTAGTGTGGTTGCTGGATCAAAGGGTATGAATATGTTTAGCTTTATAAGACACTGCCAAACTGTCTCCCAACGTGGCTATGGAATGCATTTTGCATTCTACCATCAATGAATGTGAGTTCTTGTTGCCCCACATCCTTGTCAGCATTTGGTGGTGTCAGTATTTTGAATTTTGGTCATTCTAATAGATGTATAGTGGTATCTCATTGCTTTAATTTTCAATTTCCTGATGACATATGATATGGAGCTCATTTACATATGCTTCTTTGTCATCTGTATATCTTTTGTGACATGTCTGTTCAGATCTTTTGCCGATTTTTAAATCGAGTTGGTTGTTTTCTTATTGTTAAGTTTTAAAAGTTCTTTGTATATTTTGAATTACATTTCTTTATCAGATAGGTCTTTTGAAAACATTTTTCCCAGTCTGTAGTGTCTTTTTATCTCTTACAGTGTCTTGCAGAGTGGACATTTTTAATTTTGATGAAGTCTAACTTATCAGTTCTTTCTTTCACAGACTGTGCCTTTTGTGTTAAAAAATCATTGCCATATCCAAAGTCACCTAGATTTTCTCCTCTGTTATTGTCTAAGAATTTTACAGCTTTGTGTTTTACATTTAGCTCTGTAATCCATTTTGAGTTACTTTTTGTGGCAGACATAAGATCTGTGTTTAGATTCATTTTTTTTCATGTGGCTATCCAGTTCTTCCAGCACCAATTGTTGAAAAGACTTCTCTTTTCTTCGTTGTATTGCCTTTGCTCTTTTGTCAAAGATCAGTCGAGTGTATTTATGTGGGTCTGTATTTGGACTCTCTGTTTTGTTCCATTGATCTGTTTGTTCTTTTACCAATACCACCCTGTCTTAATTATTGTAGCTTTATTTATTTATTTTTATTGAT
>NW_012151674.1:133379-134709 GCF_000956105.1 Propithecus coquereli
TCATAATAACCTAGAAGGTCAGGTTCAAATTTGTAATTCTTGGACAACTTTGAGTTACATGCAGGAACGTGGCAGCTTAGGAAGAGACAGGTCTCAGCCCACCGGCTTTCTCTTCCTACCCATTGCTGTATTTTGTACTGCAAAGAATCTTGCATACATGCTATGCTCAACAGCCCAGATATCCAAGCCTTGCAAGTAGCTACCCCTTAACATTCTCCTGAGCCTAGGTGCATACATCAAAGGTGCAGTTTGCTCTCAGGAGGAAAAATATGGGAAACAGGGCTGTCTAGACCCTGAAAATGGCCTTGTAAAGTTGGAGTAAAGAATTTCAGTGACCTGGATACCTGAAGCAGAGACTGTAATGGGCTGGCATAGGTTTCAGGTATGCATATTCCCCTAGCCACTTAGTGGACCTTTGGGGAGAGTTATGATCAGAGGCAGGCCAAAGTGGGACTACTAAAAATGTGCATCCTGTAGCAAAGACTTCCCTCTTCTCCAGGTCTAAGAGTGATTCTGCATTTATTCAGAAAACATTAATGTAGCATCTTCCATATCACAGGCACTGTCCTAGGTTCAGGTGATACAAAGATAAATAAAATGTGGTTTCCTTTCTTGAAGAACGCATAATCTAACTTGGGTGGAGGATGAGAAACAAATGCATGCAAATAAGTAATATAATTATTAATAGTACAATTCTGGGAATAGGTACACAGTCCATGAGAGTACAGAGGAAGGGATTACTGATTCTTTCTGGAGAATAAAAGAAATTATTATATTTCAGTTGAGCCTAGGTGGATAAATATATGTTTTGGGGGGACAGGGACAATAATGGTGAATTAGAAAAACGAACATAAACAAAGTCAGGGTGGAAGGAAATAGTAGTATTCAGACAGAGTTTTATAATTGACTAGGGCTTTCATATGTTATCTTGTTTAGTACTTTTCAACAACAAGGCAAACATTTATTGAGAACTTACTACATGCCAGGCATTGTACTATATGCTAAGAATATAAACTTGAATATGTGGCAAGATAGTGATTCGTAGTATAGGTTTAGAGTCAAATGGACTTAAAATCGAATGTACCCCTTATTAGCTTTGTAACCTTAAGCAAGTTACTTTACCTCTGAGTGTCAGTATCCTTAATAATATAATGGGGATTATATCTGTCTTATAGTTTGTTGATAGAATTAAACAGAGAAATGTATGTAACATCCTTAACATTGTATCTGGCATTAAATAGAACTATAATAAAAAGTACCTGTTACTACCAAAGGAGGGCCAGACAAATGGAGAAAAAGAGACAAAAACAATTATAATGCTAAAAGCAAG
>NW_012151674.1:138929-140061 GCF_000956105.1 Propithecus coquereli
CTATTTTTAGTAGAGATGGGGACTTGCTTTGAGGCTGGTCTCGAACTCCTGACCTTAAGCGATCCTACCACCTTGGCCTCCCAGAGTGCTAGGATTACAGGCAGGAGCCACCATGCCTGGCCAATAAGCAGTACATTTCTAAAGGATCCTAGGTCAAAGATAAAATTGCAGTGGAAATTAGGAAATACTGTTAAAAGAATAATAATAAAGATAAAATATTAAAATTTCTCAGATGCAGCTAAAACAGTGCTTAGAGGGAATGTCAGAGCCTTGATTGCAATTATTAATATTAGGGAAAAAAAGAGCTAAAAAAAAATCAGTGTTTTAAGCTTCTACCTTAAGAAGCTTGGAAAAAACTGCAAATTAGAAAAAAGAAGTCATAGAGATAAGTGTAGAAATCAGTGAAATAGAAGACAAATGTATAACAGAGGAAATCAAAGCCAAAAGTTGCTTCTTTGAAAATTTAATTTTGCCAGGAATATATCACTTTTCCTAATCAGTAAAAAGAAAAGAGAGAAAATATAATTTACCAATATTAGGAATGGAAATGGAGCCATTACTACAGAGCCTACAGACATTAAATGATAATAAGAGGACATTATGAACAACTTTACATTAAAAAGATTTAACAATTTTAATGAAATAAACTCCTACAGAGGGGGAAAAAAAATGGACAGGGGAAGAAATAGAATATCTGAGTAATCCCAAGTCACTGAAAGGAATAAAATCAGTTATTAAAAAATCTTTCCATAATGAAAAATCCAGGTTCAGATCCAGGCTGATATATCTTCACTGGGGATTCTTTTCAAATATATAGGGGAAAAAATAGCATCAAGTTTTACATAAACTCTTTTGGAGAATGGAAAACAGAGAATATTTCCCAAATAATTATAGAGGCTGATATAACCTTAATACTGACCTGACAAGGACATTATAAGAAAGCAGCATTATAGACTAATTTCTGTCATGAACATGAATGAAAAAATCCCAAGTAAAATATTAGCACAACGGCCTTTGAGGGTTACTGCTGCAGGCCTCTGTCCTTCTGTTGGAGCCTCTTCCTCTAGCCCCAGGGCAGCTTCTTAATTACCTTTGACCTTTTCCCAATGTGTGGATCAAATGGAAACAAAGC
>NW_012151674.1:140111-141404 GCF_000956105.1 Propithecus coquereli
CCGGCCCTCAAGCTGTATCTTAAAGGATGAATTGAAGTTTGTCAGATGGTCAAGGAACTTAGTATAAAAGCAAAAGATATGTCTGGGAAATAATGTGAAAACTTGAGGTGGCTAAACCCCAAGTGACGTAAAGTGGCAGAGGGCCTATAATAAAGCTGTTGAAAGATTTTAAGACAAAAGTCTTATTATCTGATTTGTATCTTATAAAGATCACTCTGACAGCCAGCAGAGTTCACAATAGTCTGAATAAGACAGAAAATTAAGGCAGAGTCCAGTTAAGAAGTTATTACAGTAGTTGTGGTGGGAGATGATACAGGCACTGGGAACGGAGAGTGACATATTTAAGAAGTAGACTCCATAGAACTTGATGATCAGTTGGGTTAGGTATTAAGAGAGGAGTGAAGGGTAGTTTCTAATTTTCTTCTTGGATAACTGAATGAAAGACAATACCATTAACATAGATAGGAAATGCCCAAAGAACAGATTTGTCAGAAAGCTAGTGAGTTCAGTTTTAGACAATGAGTTTGAGGCACCTGTGGAATATTAACGGAGGGCTGACTTATATACATTTGGAAATAAAGAACTAGAATTCTAGGAACAATGAGAACTAAAGATTTCTTTAGGAGTTTTCAATGTATGTGTCAAGATGAAATTAGATCAGGTACAGGGCTACAGCTGGGTGACAGAAACAAGCAGAGTTTTTGGTAGTCTTAAGGAACCGAAGCAACAAAATTGGAAACTCGAGGAGTTGCAAATATTTGACCAGTTTTCTCTTCAAGACATTTGCCAAAATTTAAGAAGCCGAAAGTTAAGTGGAAAACATCTGGAAAGCAGAGTAAGAATCTATTAGTCTGTGGTGATGAGAAGATGTAGAGTTCAGAACCCACTGGCTTGGGGGAGAGGAATGAGGGCCCAATGTACATAACAGGCTCTCAGTTGAAAGCCAGGGAGAGCATGCACTAAGAAGATTGTCTAAGCAACTGTAGAATAAGCCTTACCTAAACTGCAAAGCAGTGCTGATTCTTAATCTAGTCCAAACTGGACTGAATTAAGATGATAAACCCTGTATTTTCTGCCTAGCAGAGAAACAGTAAACTCTCTCTGGTTATAGATAACATCATTTAGAGCCTTTAAAATATTTTAAAAACAAGAGTCAATATTCACTCAAAATTTTCTAAGTACATACTTAGAAAGGACTAGATGTCCAAAAGCCAAAAGAAAGAACAGACAACAGAAGCAGACTCACGGGTGACACAGGTATTGGTGTTAGCAGACAAGGACTTTAAAATAATT
>NW_012151674.1:149069-152102 GCF_000956105.1 Propithecus coquereli
TTGTTTAGTTGTGCAAACGTGCAGTCTAGCAAGTTTATAAACCAATTCGTAATCTTTTATATTCTCACCTCTCTTTTACTGAAAGCCTGACACTGGTTTCAGAATCCCTTCTGGCATAACCAGAAAACCACTATGATTGTATTCACATTCATTGCTTTAGGAAAAACAGATGTATTGACATTGATTTCTGACCTACTCTATTTTCTATTGTGTATCAACTAAAAGGTATATTTACAACAAAAGCTTTGAAGACATTAGAGAAGAATAGAAACTTATTTTAGAATAACTGTTTTTATCAACTTTTCTAGTTGGCACTATTATTTTTAGTGTTATGATCCCTTCTGAAACTACCGTATGGCAGTTTTTCTTAACCGGAGAATCTGACCAAAGCTGTGGATTCTTTTCCCAGGAATATACCTGTGAGACATCAAGTGGAGATGTCAAATTGTCAGGTAGTTAAATAGGTTTGAATCTCAGGGGAACGATCTATGGTGGAGCTGTAGCTTTGTGAGTTACAAGTGGTAGTGGGTGGTAACTGAAGCAGAGGGCATACATAAAGTCACCTGGAGAGAAGGCTTAGGACTGATCTGTGAGGAACAAAATATAGGGAAGATAGGCTTGCAGAGGAGACAAGGGTGGTGCAGAGGGATATACAAGGAAATTCAGGGAAAGTATATATTACAGAGGCTGAGGAAGAGAAAGTTTTCAAGAAGGAGGGAGTGGTTACCAATGTTAAATGCTTCTGAGAGGGCAAGTAAAATGAGAACTAAAATGCTCAGTGTTTCTCAACCTTTTCTTCATTATTCCTGTATGGAATCTTTTTAGACATTTTTTTCCTAATTCCCCTCCCCCATAAAATTTTAATACACAGATATAATGTATTTCTGTTTATGTACTATGAGTTTTTGGAGGGACACAAACTATTTTAATATCTAAGTCTTTTTGCCCACTTGAGGACAATATTGCCCCTATTAAGAACCTGTAGGCCACCAATGACCTTAGGGCGAGCTGTTTTAGTAGGATGATGGATCTTAAAGCCATGTTGGAGTGGACCAGAAGTGAGGAAATAGAGACAGAACATCTAGACAACTCTCTTTCAAGATGTTTGTGAGGAGAGGAATAGCTATGGGGAGAGGGTGAGGGACTGTTTCCATTGTTTCTAGTAATCATTCTGTTACCAAGAGCTTAGGTGTTGACACTTGAAAAACAATGCTGACGTGTTTCCTTAGCCCTTAGTTTACTGGTGTAGAGAATAATGGGCATAGAGAATTACACTAAGTAAGTTTCTCTGTGGTCATTCATTTGTATCCATTTAAACTTCATCATTGAAAACCTCAATTTGATTCATTATTTACAGGAAAATCTTTTAGCATTTTCTTATTTCACAAGGTTAGGAGTTATTGAACTTAACAAATATGAATGTCACTTTTCTTTACTGGCTCTTTTTAGAACAAGATCTCTATGTAGTAGATCCCTAACCTAGGGCATCTGTGATCTTAGGCTCATTTTTAACTTTTGTACTCTTAATCTTTTTCTTTCATTCTCTAACTCATTTCACACATTATATTTTAAGAAAGCAAGGTGGCATGTAGTTTAAAGTCAAGTGTGATATGTGTATGTGCCTATTTTGGCCTTTTTCCACATTACCTTCCTCACATTCCTAGTACACTGCCTAATATACCTTTAAATCTTAATCTTCCCTGGTTTAAAAACATATCCCTCTGCCCAAGTTGCAATAATGAGATTTTCACCTCTCCCCTATTATAACTTTATGTTGCATTTGAGTTTGAATCAAACCATAAAAACTGTGTTTATGTTCTATACTCTTCGAGGAATACTCAATTTAGATTTACAGTTGTAGTTCAGGAAAGACTAGCAAGTGTGGGAGAGCAATTGTAAGAAAATCCTTGTTTAAAGTGGCCTTATCACTCTGCTAGAGGTGGCCAATGATTAGCTGTGAGAATCTGGACAGACTTGGTTCCACAACTACCACCTCTTGTCTATTTTTCCAGTGCCTGATCTTTTAGTCTTTGTAGGATGGCTTCCTGGTTTTTAACTTATACCTGTGTCAATCTTACAAAATCAAAAGCTGTAATTCCACTGGAGTCAATGGCCTGCCACACATGGATAGAAGCCCAGAATTTTCAGCAGTCCACACGTTTTTGAAGTGGTACGACTGTGAATTCGCCTCATTATACTGTTCAGAAAACAATAGCTCATTTGTCTCAAGGTAATTTTTAGCAACTGGCCTCATCAGCATGTGTTTATGAGTTCTAGTCTTGAGTCAGTCAAATTTCTTAACAAAGGCTCTTTACTTACATTTTTTGATGAGCTGCTTATTTCCTCTCTACTTGTAAGTGGGGATTTTTTAATAGGCATAATTGATGCATAATAAACTATACATATTTAAAGTATAGAATTTGATAATTTGTGACACACACACACACATGAAACCACCCCCACAATCAAGATAGTAAACATATCTATCATCCCCAAAAGTGTCCTCATGCCCTTGGAAGTCCCTCCTTTCCCCCGCTCCCTGCCACTTCCTTCCCAGGCAACTAGTGATCTACTTTCTGTCACCATAGATTGGTTTACATTTTCTAGTGTTTTATATACAGGGAATCATACAACATGTACTCTTTTGAGTCCAGCTCTTTTTACTCAGCTAGATGATTTTGAGATCTATCCTTCTTGTTGTGCGCATCAAGAGTTCATTCCTTTTTGTTGCTAAATAGTGTTCTATTGTGTGGGTATTCCACAGTTTGTTTATCCATTTATAGATTGATGAACATTTGGATTGTTTCCAGTTGGGGATATTATAAATAAAGCTGCAATCAACATTACTGTATAAGTCTTCGTATGGACATATATTACCTTTTCTCTTGGGTGAATACCTACCAGTATAATGGCTGAATCATATGGTAGGTGTATATTTCATTTTTAAAGAGACTGTTAAACTTTTTCAAAGTGGTTGTACCACTTTATATTACCACCAGTAGTGTACAAGGGTTTCAAGTTTCTTTACATTCT
>NW_012151674.1:152152-154988 GCF_000956105.1 Propithecus coquereli
TCTCAAAAAAAAAAAAAGCTTATAGACTATGCAGAAAGAAACTAGTTTTATACAGCTGTACAATCTGTATGTGTTTTAAGCTAAGTATTATTACAAAAGAGTCAAATTAAAAAAAACGAAAGTTTATAAAGTAAAAAGTTACCATAAACCAAGTTTAATTTATTATTGACGAAAGAAAAATTTTTTTGTAAACTTAGTATAATCTAAGTATACAGTGTTTATAGTCTACAGTAGTGTCTAGGAATGTCCTAGGCCTTCACGTTTATTCACCACTGACTCACCCAGAGCATCTTCCAGTCCTACAAGCTCCATTCATGGTAAATGCCTTATAGAAGTGTACCATTTTTTATCTTTTGTACTGTATTTTTACTGCACCTTTTTTATGTTTAGATATGTTTATATACACAAATACTTGCCATTGTGTATTTAGTACTGTAACATGCTATATACGTTTGTAGCCACTGATCAATAGGCTATAGCATATAGTCTAGGTATGTATAGGCTGTACCATCTAGGTTTATGTAAGGACACCCTATGATATCGTCACATGAAATCACCTAAAGATGCATTTCTTAGAATGTATCTCCATCAATAGTGGTGCATGACTATAAATAGATCATTATAATACCATATATTTAGTGTTACAAGACAATACAGCATGTGGTTTAGAACATAGGGAGATATGTGTTCAAGTTCCAGCTCTGCTACCTACCAGCTGTGTGACTTTGGGAAAGTTATCTGTGTAATCCTCAGTTTCTTCTTTATAAAATAAGGATAATAATGGCATATACCACGTAAACTTGCTGCGAGGATTAAATGAGGTAACATGTAAATGTGCTTAATACAGAATCAGGCATGTTGTATGTGCTCAATAAATGTTAGTTGCTGCTATTATCATTAGAAGAAAAAACGTACAAGAGTATATGGTAGCACAGAGACTGTGTTTTGAACGAAAATTGGGGATATGAGGTGACAGGAGGAAAGGGAAGACTTCCTGAGCTGAGTTTTGAAGGATGAGTGGGAATAGTATAAGACAAAATGGAATTGAATTGGGGAAAGAGTGGACAGGAATTCTAGGCAAAAGGAATAGCATTGCAAAAGCAGTGATTCATGAAAGAACCTGACATTTCTGAGTTTGATGTGATTGGAGCTAAAGGAATGGCAATAGGTGAGCCTTAAGAAATAAGGAAAGACACGATTATAAAGAGCTTAGCATATCATGAAAAAGAATTTGGACTTTATCCTGAAAAGTTAGGGCCCAATTAAAGGCATCATGGGGAATACACAAGATGACTAAGACTAAATGTTAGGAGGTTGTCAAAGTAACATACTTAGAGAATAGAGGTGAAATTAATTTTCCTAAAGATTATTATGTACTACTTACTGTGTGTCAAGTGCTTTACGTAGATAGAACAGTCCTACAAGGACCTTCATTGAGTTTTTACCATGTTCTAGGCATGGTGTTTGAGTGTTTTAGAGGCATTAGCTAATTTACTCATTTCAGTAACTTTATATAAGGTAGATTTTAGTTATTCTTTTCATTTTACAGATGAGAAAATGAGCCCTGGAGAGGTTTAGTAATTTGCTAAGATTAAGATCACATTTAGCAAGTAGCAGAACTGGGATTCAACCCCACATTTACTTGACTCCATCACCTAACTTATTTGAAATCTGTAACATGGCCCATCACATAAGACAAGGCCAGGGAGGCAAAGAGGAGGCAGTTTTAAGAACAGTTAAGAGAACTGATAGGATTTTGTCAGGAGAGAATTCAAGGATAACTCTCAGATTTATGGCTTGGGCCACCAGATACATAGGGTAATATAAAACAGATTTGCCAGGAAGGCAGTAGAGGTGAAGAAGATAAATTTAGTTTGGGGTATAATTGGGTTTAAGGTGCTTAGAGATCTAAGTAGAGAATACAGTAGGAAATGTTAAATTATTCTTAGTAGTGATTTCTTTTTTGTTGTTGTTACATTATTTTTTACATATTAATGGGATACATGTGAAATTTTGTTACATCCAATATATAATGTTCAAATCAGGGTATTAATCATTCCTATCCATTGGGTACATTTCAAGTCCTCTTTTCTAGCCGTTTTGAAAAGTGTAATACATTGCTGTTAACGGCAGTCACTCTACTCTGCTATCATGCATTAGAACTTACTCATTTCTGAAATCACTAAGGAAGAATACTATCAGAATCAGGGAATGGAGAGACAGACAGAAAGGTTGAACAGAAAAACAGGCTCAGCAGGCAGAGATTTAGACTACCTTAGATTAGATTTTAATCTTGTACCAACAAGACAGATTTCTTCCACCTCCTTGAGAAGTTATTTTTCTAACAGGACACCTCTTTTACTCCTGAAATAAGTAAACCTGTTTCTTAATCTTAGAAGCAGGATTCCTTTTATTTGAAAGTATTGATGTTGGCAAATTTCTGTTATTTCTCAGGAAGAAAGAATCCATAATCAAAAGATAGCCCTCCCTTTCGGTTCTAGGACTCTATTTTAGTTTAACTTTGTAAAGAATTAGTAGTGTGGCTTTATCATATGAAAGAAGACTAACAAAAAGTTTATAAATTGTTGAAATTATAAGAATATACATTTTTAATGCAGTTTCTCTGTGGTATCACTTTACTTTCAGGATTCTTTTCAAAATGTAAATACTGACATCTACTTGTTTAGTTGTGCAAACGTGCAGTCTAGCAAGTTTATAAACCAATTCGTAATCTTTTATATTCTCACCTCTCTTTTACTGAAAGCCTGACACTGGTTTCAGAATCCCTTCTGGCATAACCAGAAAACCACTATGATTGTATTCACATTCATTGCTT
>NW_012151674.1:155163-156798 GCF_000956105.1 Propithecus coquereli
TGAAAAAATGCTCAATATCACTAATTATCAGGGAAATGGAATTTAAAGCCACAATGAGATATCACCTTACCCCAGTTAGAATGACTTTTATTAAAAAGTCCAAAAACAATAGATGCTGGCGTGGCTGCAGAGAGAAGGGAAGGTTTACACACTGGTGGTGGGACTGCAAATTAGTACAGCCTTTATGGAAAACAGTTTGGAGATTATTCAAAGAACTAAAAGTAGACCTACCATTTGATCCAGCAATCCCACTATTAGGTATTTACCCAAAGAAAGAAGACTTTTCATCAAAAAGACACCTGCACTCGAATGTGTATGGCAGCACAATTAACAATTGCAAAGATGTGGAATCAACCCAAGCACCCATCAATTCACAAGTGGATTAATAAAATGTGGTATATGTATGCCATGGAGTACTACTTGGCCATAAAAAAGATGAATTAATACCTTTTATAACAATCTGGGTGGAACTGGAAACCATTTTCCTAAGTGAAGTATCTCAAGAATGAAAAAACAAACACCATATGTACTCACTATTAAATTAGAGCTAATTGATGAGCACACCTGTGCACAGAGGGAAGTAAAACTCAGTGGAAATCAACCAGGGGGAATGGGGGTAGAGAGGAGAGGAATAAACCAACTTAATGAGTACTATGAACACTATTTGGGTGATGGGCACACCTATAGCTGGGACTCAAGCATTACAAAATGATCCATGTAACCTAAAACATTTGTACCCCCTTAATATTTTGAAATAAAAAAAAAGAATTAAAATAATATGGTACTAGCATTATCTTAATTTTACAGGCTTTTAATATTTTAAAGTATTATTTTAATAAATAAAAATTAAATACCAAAAAGTATAACACATAAAATAAATATAATACATAGTAGTTGATGATTATAATAAACAGCTATGTTACTGGTTTATGTATTTACTTTACTTTTTATTGTTATTTTAGAGTGTACTCCTTCTACATATAAAAAAGAGTTAACTGTAAAACAGCCTCAGGCAGGTCCTTCAGGAGGTATTCCAGAAGAAGGCATTATTATCACAGGAGATGACAGCTTCATGAGTGTTACTGCCCCTGAAGACCTTCCAGTGAGATAGGATGTGGAGGAGGAAGACATGATATTGATGATCCTGGCCCTGTGTAGACCTAGGTTAATGTGTGTGTTTGTGTCTTAGTTTTTAACAAAAGTAAAGAAATAATAAAAAATTTAAAAAACAGAAAATAATGGGCAGACATGGTGGCTCACGCTTATAATCCCAGCACTTTGGGAGGCTGAAATGGGAGGATCACTTGAGGCCAGGAGTTTAAGACCAGCCTGCGCAAAATAATGAGACCCTGCCTCTACAAAAAAGAAAAAAAGGAAACTAGCCCTGCATCGTGGCCCATGTCTATATTCCTAGCTACTGGGGAGGCTGTGCCAGGGGGATCACTTGAGCCTGAGAGATGGAGGTTGCAGTGAGCTGTGATCACACCACTGCACTCCAGTCTGGGAACAGAACAAGACCCTGTCTCAAAAAAAAAAAAAGCTTATAGACTATGCAGAAAGAAACTAGTTTTATACAGCTGTACAATCTATATGTGTTTTAAGCTAAGTATTATTACAAAAGAGTCAAATTAAAAA
>NW_012151674.1:158815-159402 GCF_000956105.1 Propithecus coquereli
ATTTTATTAGAAGAGTTTATATAGAATTGGTAGTATTTCTAAGTAGCCAAATTTATTTATTAAGTTGCAAAATTTATTAGTATAAAGTTGTTCTTAGTCTTCTATTATTCTCTTAATATCTGTAGAATCTGTAGTGATATCACCTTTTATTTTGATATTAATAATCTGTCCTCTTTTTCCATAATCAAACTGGCTTGAGATTTATCAATTTTATTGATCTTTTCAAAGAACTAGCTTTTGATTGTGTTAATTTTTTTCTGTTATGTTTCTGTTTCCTATTTCTCTGATTTCTGTTTCAATCTCTATTATAGGTTGAGTATCCCTTTTCTGAAATGCTTGGGACTGGAAGTGTTTTGGATTCCAGATTTTTTTGGACTTTGAAATGTTTGCATTATACTGTTAAAAGTTCAGTATCCCTAATCTAAAATCCAAAATGCTCCAGTGAGCATTTCCTTTGAATATCATGTTGGTGCTCAAAAAGTTTCAGATTTTGGAGCATTTTGGATTTCAAATTTTTGGATTAGGAATATTCAACCTTTATACTTTTTCTTCTGCTTTCTTTAGGCTTGATTTCTCCTCTTCTTCTT
>NW_012151674.1:159452-163055 GCF_000956105.1 Propithecus coquereli
CAGGCTGGTCTCGAACTCCTGACCTTGAGCGATCCACCCGCCTTGGCCTCCCAGAGTGCTAGGATTACAGGCGTGAGCCACCGCGCCCGGCCTGTGGTATGTCTTTTCATCTTAACATTGTCTTTTAAAAAGCAGAAGTTTTATTTTATTTATTTATTTTTTGTAATTGAAATTTTATTGGTCGTAGTGAGGATCAGTACACAAACATTTCAATTTTTACACAATTCATAACATACACACTGAAAATCTAAAAAGTCATATATTATAATTCTTTTTTAAACAGTTACTTTACAGCTTAAAATTTGGAGGTAAATTTTCCAAAAGAGGATATCAGGTACCAGTATCTTCAAATGTCAATAAGCTGTTACATAAATCCTACCAATTCACAATTTATTGTCATATACACTGCATACTCAAATTTTCAATCTTTCACAGCACATTAACAAAATTATTAGGAAAACAGGACTACCACTACCAAAGACATTTCAGAGTACACACAGTTCTGACAAGGAGAGCCATGATCAAGGAGTGGTTTTCTTTAGGAAACAATTCTACTGAAAACCAACATGGGAATAGAAGTAATTTAAAATGTTGAAGACATTAACTGTAGTACTGTGGTTCCATATTGCCATTTAGTATGCTTTGTATTATAGAATATAAAAAGCTGATCCCCCATCTGTGAAATGTTAAACTGACACTCAAGACAGTCAAAGCCTCCCATAATTTAATATCCCCACCATTTTCTGATTTTACCAAAAAATAAACAACCAGCAAATGATTTCACCTCTTAAAAAAAGCATTTACACTTAAAAAATGGGATGAGGTGGGATTCCCTCCTTCTTAAAAATGTTTCTAATGCCACTAAAAAACTTGCATTTATGAAATTGTTGATAAAAACATTATTATGGATTTATAAGATGGGAGACGGGGACCAGTGATGAGACATGGTCTATGATATTAATCAGACTTGGCTTCCTCTTTTGCTTCATTAGGAGCTGAATTCTCCTAGGTTTTAGTTTCTCCATTTTCTGCAGGTCAGTCTTTAGTTTCTTGGTTAGCCACTTTGACCTGTTTTCCCTTTGCTCCCCTTCTACCTTTCGTTTGCACTTTTTTTTTTTGTCTAAAGATTTATCCTTTCCTGCTGCCTTTTTTGGCTTCATTTCCACTTTTGCAGGAGCAGGTTTAGCTGACAATGGCCCCATCTCCTCTTATGCTCTTCTTTCACCACCCCTTTGACTGAGCTTATCTTCCTCTTGGGCACCTTGTCAGCGGGAAGGGCGCATGCCAGATACCTGTCTGCCAAGAGCCTTCACAGGCTGGGCTGCCTGGCAACTGCCACTCAGGCAGTGGGAGAACGTGGTGGAACTGGATTCAAAGAGCAGAAGTTTAAATTTTGATGAATTCCTATTTTTGAGTTTGTTCTTTATAGATTGTGCTTTTGGTGTCGTATTTAACAAGTCTTTGGTTAACCCAAGGTCATAAAGATTTTCTTCTGTTTTCCTCTAGATAGATTATCATTATAAGTTTTATATTTAGGTCTGTGATCCAGTTTGAGTTAATTTTCATATATGGCGTGAGTCTTATTTTTTTGCCTATGGATACCCATTTGTTGAAAAAGCTATATTTTTTCCACTGCATTGCCTTTGTGTGTTTGTCAAAAATCAGTTGTCCAACAAACAATAAAAGAGAAGACTTCATCAAAATTCAACTTCATCAAAATTAAAATCCATCAAGGAAGTGAAAAGACAACTACAAAATGAAGGAAAATATTTGTAAATCATATTATCTGATAAGGGACTTGTATCCAGAATATATAAAGAACTGTTACCTATAACTCAGTAATAAAAAGACAATTAACCTGATTAAAAAGTGGACAAGTTAACATTTCTCCCAGGAAAATATACATATAGCTAATAAGCACATGAAAAGATGCTCAACATCATTAGTTATTGGGAAATACAAAACAAAACCATTCTACCTACTAGAATGGCTATAAAAAAAGAAGACAGATAAAAACTAGTGTTGGCGAGAGTGTGGAGAAATTGGGACCCTATACATTGCTGGTGGGAGATGTAAAATTCAGCCACTTTGGAAACTAGCAACCCAAATGTCCAAAAACTGTCCAAAAACATGTATACTTGCAATGGAATATTGGCAATAAAAATGAAAGTAGTACTATTAATACTATAACATGGATACACTTTGAAACCATTATGCCAAATGAAAGAAGCTAATAAAAAAAGGCCACATATTTTATGATCACATTTATATGAAATGTCTAAACTAGGCAAATCTATAGAAATAGAAAAATTAGTGATTGCTAGGGTGGGGGGCTGGTGGTGCAAAGGTGGAGAGTGACTACTAATGAGTACAAGATTTCTTTATGGGATGATGAAAATGTTCTCAAATTACATTATGGTCATGGTGAACTTTGTGGTTTATAAATTGTATCTCACTAAAAGTGTTAAAGAAAATGAGTTGTCTATATATATGGATTTATTTCTGACTTTCTCCTCTGTTCCATTGATCTGTTTGTCTGTACTTACACTAATACTATGAGGTTCTGATTAGTGCATCTCTGTAATAAAGTTTGAAATCAGATAGATTTAGGCCTCCCATTTTTTATTTTCACAGTTGTCTTGGCTATTCTAAGGCCCTTGCAATTCTATGTGAATTTAAAAATCAGTGTTTCAGTTTCTACAAAAAAGCCTTGGATTTTGATTGAGATTGTGTTCACGCTATAGATCATTTGGGGAAAATTTAGAATTGACATCTTAACAATATTTAGTCTTCTAACCTATGAACAGATATAGCTCTCCATTTATATAGCCCTTCTTTAATTTTTTTCTAGCAATATTTTATAGTTTTTAGTGTATAGGTCATTCATGTCTTTTGTCAAATCTGTCACTAAGTATTTTGTATTTTTGATGCTATTATAAGTGATACTTTTTAAAAATTTCCATTTCTGATTCTATATGGAAATGTACAGTTGATTTTTGGATATGGATTCTGTGCCCTGCAACCTTACTAAACTTATTTATTAATTCCATTGGATTTTTTTACATGGTGATTGAGTCATCTTCAAATAAAGACAGTTTTTCTTCTTTTTTAAAATCTAGATGTCTTTTATTTCTTTTTCTTACGAGATTGCACTGGCTAGAACCTCTAGTACAATGTTGAATAAAAGCGATGAGAATGGCCAGTACCTGATCTTAGAGAGAAAGCATTTGACTAGTCTTTCACTATTAAGTATATAGTGTTAGCTGTAGGTTTTTCATACATACCCATTATCAGACTGAGGAAGTTTCCTTCTCTTCCTAGTTTGTTGAGAATTTTTATCAGGAACGGAGGTTGAATTTTTTCAAATTATTTTCTCTCTATTGAGGTAATCATATGCTTTTTTACGTTTGTTTATATGTGAATTACATTGTTTAATTTTTGAATATTAAACCAACTCTGTGTTCCTGGGGTACACCTGCATGGTAATAATATATTATCTTTTTGTAATAATATGTTTGATTAGATTCAATAACATGTTGTTTGGAATTTTTATATCTATGTTCTGCAAGATATTGGCTTGTACTTTTCTTTCTCTAAAAAGAT
>NW_012151674.1:166520-172200 GCF_000956105.1 Propithecus coquereli
GTTCAAGCTTATGGACCCCAGTCTCCCTTTGTTACTGGTTTGATTGATGCTTATTCTGGAGCTAATATTCTGCTGCCTATAGATTGGGAACAATTGGGAACAACTGTTTTAGAAAGTCTGCAATGGTTACAGCTCCGTAGCTGGTGGGTGGAGGAAGCCAGAGTGCAGGCCCACCTTAATGCACAACAACAACCTCCTGGACCTACGGAGGAACAACTCACTGGGACAGGGCAGCATACTACTCTGGAGGCTCAAGCAGTCCTGGGTGACCCAGCCTTGACTCAGATAAAATTAATTTTTTTGAAAGCTTGAAGAAAAATTGAGACCTCTGGCTCTTTAGCCCCGTCTTTTGCTAAGACCATACAGGGACCTGTTGAACCCTATACTGATTTTCTGTCTCGACTGAAAGGTGCCGTTCAGCGTAGTATCAGCTCCAATGAAGCAGCCTCTCTAATAATTCAGTCTTTGGCTGTGGAGAACACTAACCCAGCTTGCCAAAAGATTTTACGCCCCTTGAAGGCTAGTGGGGCTTCCTTGGATGAATGTCCGGGCTTGCGTTGGTGTCGGTGGCGCTGCTTATCATGCTACCTTATTGGCAGGAGCCATCTAAAAAGGCAATAGTCGACCTGCCTGTTTTAATTGTGGAAAGGTGGGTCACATGAGAAAGGAATGTAGATGGAGGGGACATAGTAGTTCCAGTCCTCCTTCTCAAGCTCCTAAATCCCAGCCTTCAACACTGTGTGGTAGATGTGGGAAAGGGTATCATTGGACCAATGAATGCTGGTCCAAGTTTGATAAGGATGGCAACCCTCTCCCTCCCATTAATGGGACGAGTGGCGGCATGCAGTCGGGAAACTCATTGAGGTGCCCCCGGCCTCAGGGCTCCAACAACAACAATATGAGACCCCAGTTCCAGCAATACCCAGTGAGCGCTGGGACAGTCCATCAGATGGGCAATCTTTAAAAGCAACTCAGTTATATACTGCCATACCTGGTAGTGCAGCTGCAGATCTTGCAGTTGCACGAACATATACTCTGTCTCCTGCTGATGGTGTTCATAAGTTATCTACACAGGTCTTTGGACCTTTGCCTGCGGGGAAGGTTGGGCTGGTTACTGGACACAGCAGCTGTACTGTGAAAGGAATATTTGTACATGTGGGAGTTATTGACTCAGATTACACCAGTGAAATTCAGCTTATGGTCTCTGTTTCCCATACTGCTCAAGTCTTTGCAGGCACTCATATAGCTCAGCTCTTGCTCCTACCGTATGTCTCTTTTCCTACTCATAAAGCTGAACGTCAGGGAGGCTTTGGCAGCACAGGAACTAAAGTTTTTTGGGAAACTCTTATTCAAGACTCTCGACCTGTCCTCACTCTTTCCATTAATGGCCATACGTTTGAGGGGTTGGTGGATACTGGGGCTGATGTTTCTATTGTTTGTCTTGCTCAATGGCCCCCTGACTGTCCCAAACTTGCAGTTCCCACTGTTCTGTCTGGATTGGGGCAGGCTGAATGTGTGTTTCGTAGTAAGGATACTTTTAATTGTTTAGGATCTGAAGGCCAACAAGCTTCTCTTCAATTTTATATTACTGATATTGCTGTGAATCTCTGGGGATGAGACTTATTGCATCAATTTGGAGCATTTATGACCATTCCCCACCTATCACCTAATGTTAAAAATATGTTTAAGATGGGTTACAACCCCATTCAACCTCCTGGTACACAGGAATCTTTAAACTAATTGCCACTGCTCAAGAAGTTCTTTGAGCCCTCACATTGCGGTGGAATACAGATAAACCTGTAAGGATTGAGCAGTGGCCTCTTACTAAAGAAAAGCTCGAGCTGTTAAAGGTTCTAGTGGCTGAACAGCTTGCTGCAGGTCATATTGAGCCCTCTACTTCTCCTTGGAATTCCCCTGTTTCTGTTATTAAAAAGAAATCTGGAAAATGGAGATTCTTCACTGACCTTCGAGAAATTAATAAATGTATACAGCCCATGGGCCATTTACAGCCAGGCTTACCTATGCCTTCTATGATTCCCACAGGCTGGTCTTTGATGATTATTGATCTTAAGGATTGTTTTTTCACCATTCCTTTACAACCTTCTGATTGTGAACGTTTTGCCTTTACTATCCCAGAATATAACAATGGCCATCCTACTGAACATTATCAGTGGAAGGTGCTTCCTCAAGGAATGTTAAATAGCCCCACTTTATGCCAGGAATTTGTTGACTGTGCCATAAATCCTATTCATATGCAGCATCCACAAATTGTGCTTTATCATTACATGGATGATATTCTTCTTGCAGCACCTTCTCGAGAGATGCATGATGCAGCCTTCATAGATCTTCAGGAAAATCTCAAACGATATAATTTGATAATTGCCCCTGAGAAAGTGCAATGTAATCCACCTTTTAATTACTTGGGATATTGTCTCTCTGAGTCACAAATACGTCCTCAAAAGTTACAAATATGGAGAGATAATCTAAAAACATTTAATGATTTTCAGAAATTATTAGGAGATATTAATTGGCTCTGACCATCACTTGGTATACATACTTATGTCTTACAACACTTGTTTGCTATCCTGGAGGGTGACTCTGCCCTTATGCCCCAGGCCGAATCTGAATTGCAGTTTGTAGAGCAATATTTGAGCTCTGGTTTCCTCACATTTTTTCAACCTTGGCTTCCTATTACACTCTTTCTCTTTCACACATGTCATTCTCCTTCAGGTTGTTTGGGACAATCTCACAGAATTCTTGAATGGATATTTCTCCCTAACCAACAGAACAAAAAGCTGTTACTTTACGTTGATAAGCTTGCACAACTGATTACCTGAGGGCGTCGACGTTGTCGTCAACTCTCTGGAATGGACCCCAACCGAATTGTTACTAATCTAAGTTCTAAAGATATTCAAACTAACTTTAAATTTTCCACTGCTTGGCAGGTGGCTTGCGCAGATTACATTGGAACCTTTGATAATCATTACCCGCCACATAAATTGTATTCCTTTTTGCAGACTGATTCCATCCTCCCTGTTTCACCTATTATTTCCAGCCCTCTAAAGGGACCCACCTTCTTTACAGATGCCTCAAGTTCCTATAAAGCCGGTTATTGGAGCACAATGGGCCGAAAGGTTGTTACTTCTCCCTTCCCTTCAATTCAACAAAGTGAACTATATGCTATCTGTTTAGTTTTACAGGATTTTCCCTCTGAACCCCTTAATATTGTCAGTGATTCCCAATATCCTACTGCCTCTCTACCTCTCAATTCCCAAACCACTTTGCAACGTTTATTTACTCATTTACAGGCCTTACTTCATATGCGTCACCATCCTGTTTTTATTGTTCATGTTCGTTCACACTCTGGACTCCCCGGGCCTATGGCCAGAGGGAATGATAAAATTGACTCTTTACTTACTGCTTCTATTCAACAGGCATCTCAAGAGCACGAACTTCATCATACCAATGTGAAGGGACTTCAGCAACGATTCTCTCTCTCATGCAAACAGGCTCGTGCTATTGTGCGTTCTTGTGCTTCCTGCGCACCTGTAACACTCCCTTTGTTGCCACCAGGTTGTAATCCATGCGGCTTGAGAGGAAACCATATTTGGCAGATGGATGTTACCTATGTTACATTTTTTGGACACCTTCATTATGTTCATCATACTATTGACACTTATTCTCATTTTCAGTGGGCTACTGCTCAGAGTTCTGAAAAGGCTGACGCTGTCATCACTTACCTTTATTCCTGTTTTGCAGTTGTGGGCCTCCCTGCAATACTCAAGATGGACAATGCCCCCGCTTATACTTGTTGTAAACTTCCTACCTTTCTTCCCTTGCATTCCATCCACCATATTACAGGCATTCCTTTTAATAGTCAAGGTCAAGCAATTATTGAACGTGCCAATTGCACCTTGAAACTCCAATTACAAAAACAAAAAGGGGGAGTCCCTGAGTCTCCTCAACGCCATCTATTAAGAGCACTCTTTACCCTTAATTTTTTAAATTATCGGCAGGCTTTGAATTCCTCTGCAGCAGAACGTCATTTCACGACATCGTCCTCTCCCTCGCCAAATGTTTGCGACCCAGTGTATGTGTCCACGCCAAATGGAGAGTGGAGGGAAGGAGAGGTTCTACAATGGGGTCGGGGTTATGCTTATGTCTCCACAGGGCAGGGCTGTGAGTGGGTCCCCACTCGCTGTCTCAAGTGGCAACATGGCAAAGAGAATCAGGACCGAGGATTTTCTCAAGGAATTCGAGAATCTGACTGTGCTAGCCCAAGGACCGACACTGGGAACGACATGCGCAGTCCCACCGACATGGGGCCAGCTCAAGAAGCTGACCCAGGAAGCTGAGACGGTCGTTTCCCGGGCTCAACAACCACGTAACCCAAGTACTTTGTTTCTGGCCATGTTAGCTATTGTAACCTGCCAGGTAGGGCCTGTGAACCCTTCACATGTTTATTGGGCTTAAGTGCCATACCCCCCTTTGTTTAAAGCTGTCTCTTGGGGAGATCCTGAAGTCCTGGTCTAATGACTCTGCATGGATGCCTGCACCGTATCGGGCAGGCTCCTCTCACCTAGATGAGGAGGGCTGAATGGTTAACAATTATTCTGTTAGTGCAGAAGGATATCCCATCTGCTTTGGGTATGGTTCTCACTGTTTGAACATCTCTCATGAGGCATGGAGTCTGCAATATAATACTTCCACATTCGCGGCCATCAACGTGCTATTGTCTGTAAGAGGGCTTAAAGGAAGACCTACTAATCAATCTGAATGGCAGCCCCAAATACCTTTTTGTTCTATGCCTCGTGTTGGCCCTTCCTTGTCTTGTTTAGAATGGAGACGGTGCAGAGGGTCAACTCTTAAACAAATACATGACCACCCTCTGATAGTAGACTGGAGTCCTCACAGCGATTTCCACGAAAAATTCACTAATCACTCTCTACGATGGCATCGTCAGGGAAATCATCTAAGTGCTAGTGCTAATGAAACTATTATTTGATCTGACAAGGGTCTTGCCCCACCTCAACCTCATCTTCTGGGAACACCACGTGTTCAGGGGCATCTTTGGAAACTATTGGCATCTGGGGAGCTAGTTAATATATGGATGGGTAATATGTCATTTAATCAGTCTGCCCCTGCTGCTTTTCAGGTTAATCTCCATACTAATGTTTCTCGATCCTTGCAGGCTTGTGTGTCTTATCCATATTTGTTGTTGCTAGGTACTGTCCAATGGAATGAGTCCACGGGAAATATTTCTTGTATTAATGATTGTTCTTTATATACTTACCTTAACCGCTCTTCATGGGCTACATTTAATGCTAGTTCACAAAGCTTGTATATTTTAAGGGCCAGAACAGAGCTTTGGATTCCAGTTAATCTATCTCGCCCTTGGAGCGAGTCTGCTCTGATCACCACTTTTCTGAACAAAATAACTGCCTTGAGCTATCGAGCTAAGAGAACTATCAGCCTCATAATTGCTGCTGTGGCGGGATTGATATCTATAGCCGCCACGGCTGCTACTGCAGGAGTGGCTTTACAGCAATCTGTTCAAACTGCCGACTTCATCTGTAAATGGCATGAAGACTCTCATAGGCTGTAGCAACATCAACAGGAAATTGATAGTCGCTTAGAAGGAGAAATCCTTCATTTACAAAGTACTGTCCAATGGTTGGGA
>NW_012151674.1:172250-174269 GCF_000956105.1 Propithecus coquereli
TCTATATAGCTAATCTTCATTCCAGCCTTCTTTTAACTAGTCTATCATGGTATATCTTTTTCTATCCTTTTATTTTTAACTTATTTCCACTTTTATATCTAAGATGCATTTCTTGTTCACAGCATATATTTGGGTCTTGACTTTTGTCAGATCTGACAGTCTCTGCCTTTTAATTGTGGTGTTTAGGCCATTTACCTTTGATATAATTATTAATTGGGTTAGATAGTATATCATCTTGCTGTTTATTTTTCATTTGTTCTACCTGTTCTTTGTCCTCTTTTTTTCTTTTTCTGCCTTCTTTTGAATTACTTTTCTATTTTTATGATTCCATTTGATCTCCTTTGTTGACATATTAACTATAATCCCTTGTTTTGTTATTTTATTTGTTGTTCTAGGGTTTATTGTATATAGCACTAACTTTTCACAGTCTACCTTCAAGTGATACTGTATTACTTCATGAATAGTATAAGCAATCTTACAATAGTATACTTCCATTTCTCTCATTTCATCCTTTATGCTATTGTTGCCATGCTTTTTACTATTACATACAAAATACATTGTTATTATTTTGTTTTAAATAGACAATTGTTACTTACAGAGATTTAAATAATAAGAAAAACCCTAGATGTAGGGACCGTCCCTGGGCAAAAATTGGCTTAAGCCCAGAGTCAGCGAAACTGGGTGTGTGTAGGGACCGTCCCTGGGCAAAAATTGGCTTAAGCCCAGAGTCAGCGAAACTGGATATGCTCTCCTTGGGGCCAGAGGACAATAGGTCCGGACACGGCCTGTTGAACAGACAGAACTATTCCTCATGACGGACAGCTTTATGACAGATAACCAAGCACCCGGGGTCTTGCAAATAAGCCAAGGCGTCTCATTGTCCTGCATACGGTAATGAGATAAAGAAGTTAAGGTGCAAACATCTGCTTTCCTTGAGCAGTCAGTCGTCTGGAAGGAATGACAATGTGTTTTCCTCAAGGCGCCCAAGGTAGTCACGTACCAGGAAGTAGCTATCAGACACAGAAAAAGTATATAATAAAACGACTGGTGAAATCGACCACTGCAGTCTTGTATGTCTTGTGTGTGTCTGTGTGTTTCTTTCTGTGTCCATCCCCCGTTCTGCAATTGGGCCGCAACAACTGGTGCAGCGAGCAGGGTCTGTGTCGTTCAGGATGGAGGGACCGAAGAGGCACCCCTTTGGCAACAGGTAAGCGGCAACCAACAGGGGACTCTCCAGAAAATATGGGGAATTCCCCCTCAGCAGCAGAGCGCAAATATCGAAAGTTAATTAAAAGACTTTTAAGCTCTGTGGGAGTAGAAGTAAAAGAAAGTACCTTAAGACAATTATTCATGCTAGTACAACAACATTGTTATTGATTTCAATGTCAGTCACCAGTGCAGTTAAATCTCCATAGTTGGCAACAAGTTATTAAAGCTTTTCGCCATGCTCATCAGCAAGGCGAAACTATTGATTTAAAGATTTGGACCGTCTACAATGCCGTAACTCAGCTTGCTGCAGACAGACTCAGAAAAGGCTTACGCAGGTGAAGAATCCAAAAAGGAAGCCTTGCCATCTTGTGCCCCGTCCACTGACGAATTGAGAGATGAGGGAGAGCCAGAGCCACCGGATGGGGACTCTGACCCTTTGGGTGAGCTGCCTACTCGGGCAGAAATACAAGAATTAATTTCCTTGCTTAAAAGGAATAAAATGGCCGCCAGTCCTCCGCCTCCACCCTTTGTTTCAGCTTACCCAGTCTGTCCCTCAGCCCCTCCGAAACCAGAGGACCGAGCTTTTCTAATTCCTTTTACTCAAGGATCAGATGACGATTTTCCTCTTCCTCCCGATTTTGACGACCATTCTCCTAAACCAGATCTTAATGTTCTTATTCCTAGATCCTTTGTATTTCCCATTACACGGCAAGAAATTCCTACAGGTCGAGATCCTAATCTCCCTAATGGAGGATGGAATGTACAATATCAGGCCTTGCAATATAAATTTTTAAAGGAATTAAAGCAGGC
>NW_012151674.1:187074-191060 GCF_000956105.1 Propithecus coquereli
TGGAAGTTTTTTTCATCTTGCAAATCTGAAATTCTGTATCTGTTAAACAACTCCTCTTTTCTCCTTACTCTCATCCCCCAGTAACTGCTATTCTATTATACTTTGTAATTCTATGAGTTTGACTTTTTTAGGCCTTCATATAAGTAAAATTGAACGTTGTCTTTTTGTGACTGGCTTATTTCATTTGGCATAGTGTCCTTAAGGCTCATCCATGTTGTTGAATATGACAAGGTTTTCTTACTTTTTAAGGCTGATTAACATTCCATTGTATGTATATACTACATTTTGTTTACCCATTCATCCTCTGATGGACATTTGGGTTGCTTCCACCTCTTAGCTGTCATGAATTAATGCTATTATGAACATATGTGTACAAATATCTCCTTGAGACTGCTTTCAATTCTTTTGAATGTGTATCCAGAAGTGAAATTGTTGATCATATGGTAGCTCTATTTATACTTTTTTGAGAAACCTTCATACTGTGTTTCATAGTGGCTGCACCAGCAACAGTGCACAAGGGTTCCACTTTCTTATATCCTCACCAACACTTGTCACTTTCTGGTTTTTTGATAGTAGCCATCCTAATGGGTGTGAGGTGATAATTTCATTGTGGTTTTGGTTTGCATTTCCCTGATGATTAGTGATAATGAGCATCTTTTCATATGCATGTTGGTCGATTTGTATATCATCATAGTTTTGAAACTGTAGTTTTTATTTCTGTAAGTTTGATTTCAGTCTTTTTCATATCTTAACTTTTTGAACATATAGAATATAGTTGTAGTAACCATTTTGATGTCCTTCTCTGCTAAATCTTACAGCTGTGTCAGTTCTCGGTCATTTTAATTGGTTGACTGTTCTCCTCATTATCAATTGTGCTTTCCTGCCTCTTTGCATGCTTGGTAATCTTTGGTTGGATGTCTGACATTGTGAATTTTACCTTGTTGATTGCTGAATATCTTTGCATTCCTATTAATTTCCTTGAGCTTTGTTTTGGTATGCAGTTAAGTTACTTTGAGGAATTAATTTTATAATTTGTTAGGTGGCTCATGAGTATTGCTCAGTCTAGGACTAATATTATTCACTATGACTAAGGTAAGATCTTCCTGAATACTCTACTTAATGCCCTGTGAATTACAAGTTTTTCAAGTCTGACTCATGGGAACAAGCACTATTTCCAGTGCTGTGTGAACTTTAGGCACTGTTTCCTATTAGTTTGGATGGTTCTTTCCCTAGCCTCAGGTCATTTCCTCGCACACATGCACCAGTCAGTGTTCTGCTGTGTGCTAGAAGGAGACTTTTTGTTCATCTCTTGGGTTGTCTCTCTGAGCAGCTTTCTTCTCTTTGGTATTTTGTGAACTCTACTTGCCTTTGTCTCCCTGCACTCATAGCTCCGTCTCCTCAACTCAGGGAGCCCACCAGTCTCCACTTTAATTCCCTTGTCCCATGCCACTGTCTAGAGACTTTCAAGGCAGTAATCTCTGGCACTGGTAGGGCTTACCTCATTTGTTTCCCATCTGTCAGGGACCGGTGTCTTTTGTTCCCGGATGTCCAATGTCTTGAAAACCATTGTTTCTTGTATTTGTCTGGTTTACTTAGTTCTTTACTTTTTAAATTTTTTTTGGTTGTTTAAGGTAGGAGGACAAATCCAGGCCCTGTTACTCTATTTTGGCCAGAGACAGAAGTCCTGTTTACTTGTAGTCTTGACCTGAGAAGGCTCTTGTGCTAGAATTCTTATAGAAAAACTCTTTTAATAGCAGCTGTTGCTCATTCTCTTTTAAAACGATATGTCGATAGATGAGATAGAGGATAAACTCAAATCAGCCAGCAGGAATTTTTAAATATATTCTTTGGGTATTAAACTGATTTCCTGATTCCTTTGTTTCTGGGAATTTCTTGAGTTATTTGGATCTAGAAGCAAATTTTAAATAATAATTTTATGAATTTCCTAACTACGTTATGATTTTATTCTCAGAATTAAGAAAAAGAGAGAGAAACAACGTTATGCTGAAGAGCAGAGGATCTTAAGAATGAATGTTCATGAGGAACCATATCCAGAGGAGAGGATGAGTGAGATATTAGCCCAGTTACAACTTGAAGAAATAAAAGGAGCCAGAGAAAAACAGCAACAGAGAGAAAAGGAATACCTAAGGTAATCTGAAAAGTTCTGCATAAAATTCTGGCTCTAGAGACTTAGTAGGGAGTCAGTGTTCTCATTTTTCTTTAATGAGAATTGACTGTGTCTTCTCATACATTTCCTCATTTAGGGGTTCATAACTTCACCAGATAGGGAATATTTCTTGATTCCCTAGTACTACTCGGGAATAGCACTGCAATTTTCCCAGTACAAAGAGGCAAAGTTGAGACACAGAGATATGAAATAGTTTTAACGGTTAAAGCTGGTTATAAAATCAGGACTCATACTCTCTTTCCAGTAGTAGTTCAGTTTGCCTGATCATACTTTATTTTTATAGATATGTAGAAGCTTTACGAGCCCAGATCCAGGAGAAAATGCAGCTGTATAATATTACTTTACCTCCACTGTGCTGTTGTGGTCCTGATTTTTGGGATGCTCATCCTGATACCTGTGCCAACAATTGTATTTTCTATAAAAACCACAGAGGTAAGTTTCTTGAAGGAATAGTTGGGGCCTAATGACAATTTCAAAAATCCATTAAGAATAGTGATAGTAGTCATTTACCATTGATTGTTTATATCAGAGACTATTATAAACTCTTTACAAAACAACTATATGAGGCAATAAAAATAATTATAGTGAGTTATTATATATTTCTCTTTGAGATCGGTTATCTTTTTGTCCTCATTTATGCTGAGGAAATATTTTCAGCTCATTCCATCGTAGGAGGGCTTGAGTTCAAGGTCCTTTTTTAACTGAAGACTATTAGAGTTTGTCTTTTATGTAAGTTAGGACTCTGTCCAGTTGAATTCCCTGTTACTCTAATAATAATACTTTAATGGTATGTAACACAGACTTATTACCATATATATGCACATTAGACTGCCAGTTCTGCCAGGAAACAGAGGACAATGAGGAGCAGTATATACTCTATCAGGAGTCCCAGCTAGAAAAAAATGGAGTCTGTCCTATTGTCACTAATGTTTCTGTTTCCTGTCCATCCTTAAATATATTGATTTATATACTGTGGAGATTATGTAGGCCTCATGTACACAATGAAAATACTGCCAGTATTTATATTCTTAGTGTCCCATCTGCATGATTTGAGTTTCTTATCAATCCTATGAGTTAATATTTTTTAAAACACAAATCTGATCATGCTATTCCTCTATTTTAAAACATTATAGTCCAAAATGCATGGCATGTTTGCTATATTTTCTCTCTGGCCCCAAGCTCTACTCTAGCCTTATCAAACTTGCTATTCCCATTATATGCCATATTTTTTACACCATTTGCACCTCACTCACTCAATTCTTTGCTTATAATGCCTTCTTTCCTTTATTCCTGTTAATCCTTCAAGACCCACCTTAAATGTTACCACTTCTGGAAATCTTTTCCATCCTTTCCTAGATAGTTATTCATTCATTCCCAACTTCATTCTGTGATAACATTTTGTATATGTCTCTGGTTTGGAAATATTACATGGCAATTTAATTATTTTTGTATCCATCCTCTTCATTATCTTTTCTGCCTTCACAGAGTGCTTGTCACGTAGTTAATACTCAATAAATATTTATTCAGTGGATAATTAAAGTGTATACCCATGAGACTCTGGGTAGAGAAGCAGTACTAATAGGATAGAGAGTAGGAGAGTTGTTTAGAATCTGACTTTATTCATCACTATACAAACCTTTATTTGCAGCATATACTCGGGCACTACATTCAGTCATCAATTCCTGTGATACCACCGAGGAAAACTCAACTCTTCGAATGGCCATTCATAGTTTTGCTTCTGCACACAGACGGACTTTGAAAAATCTGTAATAAGACTCTGAAATCAACTGGTAGTATT